>NT_177702.1:153111-176063 GCF_000188095.3 Bombus impatiens | reverse complement strand
GTGGGAGGGAGGGAAAGAGAGAGAGACAGAGAAGGGTGCGAGAGAGAGAGAGAGAGAGAAAGGAGAAAGAGAAAAAATCGGCGGAACCGATAGAACGACACCGCGATGAAACGGACTGACCGACACTACACTGCTGCCGGGATAGTTTCACTAGTTGCGTAATCCTAATAGATTGTGCTGCTCGTTGCTGCCTGCGACCGACTTACAACTGCGAGACGCCCCTGGATCGTAAAGACACTTCTTTTCTTGGTCTTCTAGGAACATTGTACTTCGCTGAAGCTCGGATACTTAACAAAATTTAAAAAATCATCTTGTATCGTGTCATTGCTTCTAAGAATACAATTACGCTTTGAAAATAAAACGCAATCGATCGTTAGCACTTTTTCGACTTCTTCTTATCGCACAATTAATTTACAAACAACTCATCCCACAGAACCACCGTGAAAATTAAATAAGGAACAAATTGCAATCTTTTGAACAGAAGGGGATTAGAAGTGCTCAAAGCGACACGGCTCTGCAAAGTTCTATAATTTTCTCGTTTCGCTTTAATAATTATTTCCGACGTCTCCGTGTTCGGGGCTAGATATGGAAAACGTAAATCGGTCTAAGAAGATTTATTTTTCGTGAACGTTCGCCGCTGGGTAGTTTCACTAGTTGCGTAACCGCAATAGGTTGTCTAACTGCCGTCGCTACTGTCGCTGCGACCAACTTGCAATCGAGACAGCCAAGATCGCTGGCAGTTAATTCGAGAAAGTTGCAACGGGCCGTAGATCCTTGCTTGAGAGAAGAAAAGTAAACTCGCCGCGTGACACCTTCTCCCTTCCTTTTCGCTTGTGCTATTTTTCTTCTTTTTTATACAAGTATTTATCGCTTATTGACGGCGGTGCTCATCGCGTTGACGTTGACGTTGACATTGGCGCGTTTTAGCGCTAGTTTATCTATACTTTCGAAGAAATCCCATACATGAAATCTTTCGAATCTTTCATGTTCGATACCGATCCTTTTCTTGGCAATACTATAGTTTGACATTGGCTTAGTAGAACTTTTAATCGCGTATTCGAAAAAGAAAAGGGAATAAATATAAGACAGTCGAATATAAAATGTCGAGGATTAAGAAGCAATAAGTTTCTCGATATCTGTCCCAATCGAAAGCTTATCGATAATTTCCTCATCTACCTAAATTCTCCGCGTGTTACCTGTAATCCAAATCCTGCGACCAGCTGCGTCCAAACGGTATAACACGGATTTACATTTCAATTTTGCAGAACGATCGAAGAAACGACGAATGGGCAATAATAGCAGGCGAGAGTACTGGTTGATTGATTATCTTGAGCGTTCTTCGTGCATTCGCGATCGACGCGGCGCGACGAGCAACCGATAGTTTCACTAGTTGCATAACGAACAGCCGCGATACACGTTGTCGAACGAACAGATCGTGTTGTAATACGACAACAACTTCCCATACCATTGCTGTTTAAAGCGTTTAAACGAGCTGAAGCGTTTGATTTGTCCGGGAATCTTGAAGTAACCCCGTGCGATCCGTATAACGAGCACCTTAAAGTTCATTTACCTCTTCCCAAGTTTTCGATTTCTTTACCGACTATCTTCTTATCCTTCCTTTTTCTGTTGCTCTTTTGTTTTGTCTTGCTTTGTTGCATATCCTACCCCGACTGTTACAGAAACGCGTCTAAGTTCTCGCAAAACGAATTTTCGGGAAGAGCAGAGTTTCCGTTTACATATAGGGGGAAATAAACTTTGCTAAGGTATTTCCTATACCTATGAAATAATATCGATGATTTTTTTCTTCCGAAAAATTGGCGAGATGTTCCCAATATTTTCAATCACTGCGAGATCGTTTCTAGAAGATTTCGAATCTATTCGCAATATGCTTCTACATATCTCTAATTATTTAAATTACTGTAAATGAGTCGTGATGCTTTATACTCGTATATGTAATTAGAAGTATTTATTGCTTGTTAACAAGAGAAAGAATATTCATGAAACGATGTTTGACTCGCCTTGAAATTTCGAATTCTGTCGCAGTAAATACAAAGTACTAATCAAAGTCTTATTAATCAGTTTAAGCGTTACATAAATATTAATCAGAATAAGTAGTAAGTAAGATACGCAATAAATTATTGAATCGCGGTGATTTGAAAATGTAAGATGTGGGAGCGCCGGAAAGTTAAGCGATCAATCGATTACACGTTGATGATCAAATTTGAAATTATGTTAAAAAAGATACGGGACATAATAAAGATTTCTTGTCGTGCAGATATCTTTCACACCTTATTTCCAATGAAAATAACGAAGCTTCGTTCATAAATATTGTACGTCTTTTGCAAGTTACCTAAACAATTTTATCGCGTATGTAGTCCTCTTTGTAATCTTTATCTTCGTAATATACCACTTTATTATATTACCAGTCAATTTTACAGAATTCGTCAAATATACACATCTTCCGTATCGCGTTTTATTTCTATCGATTTTCGTTGAATATTTCACAAATATGGGAAAAATACGTGAAACAAGTCTTGTGCACATATATTGGAACGACATTTATTTCATATATTTGCACAAAAAAATAATAATTCAGTTATCGCTGTCGGTATTGTACTCGAAAGGAGTTAACCTATTCTTTTCTCAGCATGTCAACCAAAAACGGTCAGAATGATGTAATAAGCGCTATCAGATAAGAATTCTTGACTCTGATATACAGATTTGTCCACGAAACTGGAACAAGCCATACTTCTTTTCCAATTGCAATAAGAGAAGAATGTTACGGAGAAAATGTTGACGGTAACAAAAGTATTTTTGTATGTGTATTCTGTTTATACGAATGCATTTTAGGATTGGATTGTTTCTTGTTACAGAGACGATCCTTTTTTCTTTACACGGGTTAAGTTACATCGTCATTAAGCGTGAAAACGTTATTGACATGAAATAATACTTCGTAAAGTACTCATACTTAGAATAAACATCCATTAATTATAGAATTCTTCTAATGATCATTGTGATCATATATAATTTTCTCGATGTTATGCATGTCTTTAGTAAAAATACTAAATATTCTTTTGTTCAGTTCATATTCAATGATGTTTCTTGCTAGCTTTATAATCAATGAATTATTTTTTATCGAAAGATGTTTCACGTGATATAGAAATGTAAAAAATTAATAAGCAATCACTCTATACACCATCTTCGAAGTTTCTCAATAACGAACCGCATCGAATTATTTCTTTTTACTTACAAAGAGTTTACCGATGAACGTATCGTGCATTGACCACATACACACAGAAACACAAGATGCCTAGATAGGGTGCAAGGAACAATCAGCGATGTTTCGCAGGCTCGTATGGTTGAGAACCTCGATGACATGGCGGCAGCGGCGACGCGGCGGCGGAACGGAGACGGCAACAGGAGCTTGTTATCTCGCTCACGAAGACGCATGTATACGCGACTGAAACGAATGCAGAAGTGCATTGCAAGCGGTACGACCGTGCACGCTTAGTTTGTGCTCGCCGGCTGATAGTGTTGCGCAAACGTCATCGAAAAGTTCATGATACAAAGTCACGTTACGAAAACGGCGAATGACGCGAGCGCCCCGTTATACATCGAGAGCGAGAGCGAGAGCGAGAGCGAGAAGAACGGCGAGGGAGTGCATCGGTGAATGTTAATGCCAATTCGAACACGGCTGTAATAATAATACCGGCGCCATGACGATCGAACGCCAGCTCAACAACCGCTCGTCTACTTTTCCGTTTCTATTCGAAACAATAATCGCCTTCGATCTATCTTTTGGCCTAAAAAGGACGAATTTGATCGATGCATTTGCTCCACGGATACTATACATAATAGAATTATATAATAGAACGTGTATTATAAATCTTGGAAAATTGATTAAAAAGTTGTAAAAAAAAGTGACATTTGCATGAACGCGATATTTCTCAATCTGCAAAAGAAGGTACTCGATCAAAGATACTTTTTTCAGAAAATTAATGAATATATGAATGACAATTTATAACGTTTTTTTATTAACAATTAATCTTATTCGAGTATACAAAGTATTTCAAAGCGTTACAGGCATAATGAAATAACGTAACTACCATGCTTTTTTAGCATCGTAGAAAGAGTTGTTTTCTAAAGAAAATTCTCTATGCAAGTAATGCAATCCATGCCCACTTGGAACGCACGTTCCTCGATTTTAGATGTCACTTTTCGTTACAGAGATATCAAATATATCGCACACAGAACACGATTTTTCAAATTGTCGATATTTCTATTCGTTCGTGTAATTGATTATATTTATGGCATATACCGATTTCTGTTGATTATTTTATACGTGACTTTATACACTTCAAATTCATATAAATTTATTCCAATGAAATATAATCAAAAATATTGTATAATTCTACTTCGATAAAAATGACCAGAGAAAATAACTTTACGGTTATCGTTCATAGCTGCATTTAGTCCGATGAATGTTGCTTGCAACGATTGATAATTCGATTCCAGAGAAAACTAAGAGGAAAGTTGCTCCATATCTATAAAAGAACACGTCGCGAATGACACGTAATTTTTCCCAAGAATTATCTCAACAATCATGTTACTGAAATATACGCGAATATAAAAAATATTACGTTCGTTTTATCGAATTGTTGTTTAGTTTATACCGCATTCTCACTATTTCGATTTCGTTCAACCAACGATCATCTTGCATTCCCTCTGTACAATATTCTCCGTAGTATTCATTTCACTGTGTGATTTGAGGGAACTAGAACATTGCATTCTTGACCGAGCAAAAAAACGTCAAGGATTCTCTTTTGCACGCACACGATGCCTTGTCATGAAAGAGCACATTCTGTGTATATTGAGTCGAGCATATTAGTCCGTGGATTAATGAAAATGAAACTTTCTTATAAATATTGATTTTACATACAAATTATTTTATAACGAGCTTCAACGTCTATTAAAAAAAAAAAAAAAAAGATAAGAAAAACAAGTAAATATTAAGTTTAAAGATTGAATTAAAACTTCGGTGTTATTCAATCTTGTTAATCCTTTTGGTACGACGCGACGCTCGTCCGTCACTTAACGGCTGCGAACAAGAGCGATTGCGCGTAGCCGTAGGGTATGTTGACTTCAGTCGACGCGCAACCTCAGCCGTGAGGACGCATTTAGCAGCTATCACTAATACTAATCACTACCACTAATAAATATGACTTTAATAATAAATAATTTATAACAAATATAACTACTAATTGATGCTGATACCGACATATGTATATATATATTTTATATGATTAGAACTAAACCTCGTTACAAATTCTTTTTTCAGCTTTCGTAAATGAGTATTTTCATGCCAACAGTTACTTCCTTCTCGTCTTATTGTTAAAGTCTGATATTTCACACTTTCTTCATTTATTAGCTCCAATAAATATTCAAAAAGTAGCCAACGTGTTAAACGACAAATAAAATTACCTTAAACTAATTAATATTAGTATAAGAAACAACTCTGTTTAATTTTGTAAAAGAAATTCCTCTCTAGTGCAAGATTAAAATAATCTTCAGAAACAAATAAAATCGCCGAGATATCTGTGACCAAATAAAGAAGAATAAGTTGTTTCACAATTTTGTTATGCGTGTAAACAACTGATTCATACTAAAATTGCTCGATACCATGTTCTTCTATTTTTCCAAGATAGGACCGTCGATTTATATAAGTCGAAATGAGACATTCTCTGCATAGTCTACTTGGAAAATTGCGTCAAAAGAAACCAGACAAACGCTTAAATAGTGAGTAACGTTCATATTCAACGTAGAAAATAAATTTTCTCTTACAAAATTGACTTCGATATTTCAAAGCTACGAAGTCCTAAATTCTGAGTTGCAGCATTTGTATAATTTTGAAGTTGGAAAGTATCGCTACTTAATTTGCGAATGTTTTTACGTTTACTTTACGATTACCTTCGAACAAAATTTCAAGTTCAAGAGTGCTGAGTTTTTGCAATTAAGCAGCTAAACGATCTTGAACAGTTGAACGAGTTTAAACAGTTT
Organism: Bombus impatiens; assembly: GCF_000188095.3. Classification (NCBI taxonomy): domain Eukaryota; kingdom Metazoa; phylum Arthropoda; class Insecta; order Hymenoptera; family Apidae; genus Bombus; species Bombus impatiens. The sequence goes on along the minus strand of NT_177702.1, from coordinate 170,006 downwards.
AAAAAGTTCAGCTAGAATGCTGCAAAACGAGCCCTCCTTTGATAGCCGTTTAAAAATATTCTTCAATTTCGAAAATTGCAAGCTACTTCAAGAAGTTCTTAAAAATTTCGAAAGATCGCGTGCTAATTACGCTCTACTTACACTTGTGCATCAATCTCCTATAAAACATACATCTTTTACATCTAAATCGATAGAAATTCTCCGACTCCTAGATAAAAAAATGAATTTGTAATAGTGTTCCTTAGATATCTATATTTTTGTAATATTAAAAAATACAGTAACAAGTTTTTAACGTTTTAAACGATTCGATTGAATATTTTCGAAAATTAGGTGCAAAACTCGATGAATATTTTTGGGTTCTGGATTATACAAGGTACCATTCGCCATTCCTAAAAGCGAAATATGTAAACCTTTCCCATGCAACCTTTAGCCTACATTTCGTTTTATCTCTCACATTTCGTGAATATAACGCGTTTAAAAAAATATTCAACGCCGATAAGAATATCCGTCCGCTATTAGTTAACAACCACAATTTCACAAAAGTTTTGCCGTGATTACAGAAACGCAACCTGTTGGGAACGCTACCGCGTTGTCAGAACGATACTCGTTCGTTCTTTTATGTTTATGTACGTTATGGCTGCGGTCGTATTTCATGCCTCGAATATACACAATTGTAACGGCAAACTATTGTCAAACGTGCAAGAGAAGCAAGGTGCAACACGTTTGGTTAACATGTTTCCTTTTTACTTCGATATATCATTAGAAACATAGAGGTCATGTTATCACAGTTTCACGAAAAACGAAAGTCTTAATTTATACAATGTATTTTTAGATTCACGATAAACAAATGTGCGATTGAAGCATACTTATGAGAAGTATGAAAACGATTATTAACCCTTCGTATGCAAACACATTTTTCCACGCTCTGACAGTAGAGAAACGGGCTCGTTTATATCGAAGTTCAGCTTTTTACTGTTCTAAGCGTTCGGAAACAGTGTAGGAAAATTCCGGAATGCTTATCATTGTTCCTATTTCGTCGTATAGCTATTCATTCGTTCGGGCAACATTCGAAAATTGGACGCGTTGGGAACTTTTTTCGATAAAAATAAAAACTCGTGGAAAAGAAATTTAAGTATAAAATTTCGCTTGCAGAAGATCCGCCAAAAGAAGGTTATTTTTATGCCTTTTAAATAAGGTTATTTTTAAGATCACAAGTTAATGTGTCATTCAGATATGCGTAAGTTTGTCTTTGGCTGAACGATATAAAAGAAAAACTATTTTTCTTTGGCCCTTTGATCTTTGGCCCTTTGGCTAAACGACGATAATGCAACAGTAGGGATCCATTATCGTCTCCAAGGTACTGCGTTTTTCGCCGGCCTCCGTTTGCTACTGTACGTACGTTTCCCGCAGGCATCGTGTCTGCATGCCAGTTTCGACCGAGCGATTCACCTCGGTTGGCCTAAATAAACAACCGAGAATACATCGACCCGACAAGCTAGCTGCTACACTTTAGGCGCACGATTCTGCGTTGTTTATACGATGGTCAGAGATGGCTCGATCGTTACGATAAACCGGAAACCACATCGATGAGAACCGATCGCGCCTTCCGACATCGATAGAAAAACTATTCGAAGAAGAACTGACGATCAAACGTAACAGGATTCCTACAGTTGTCCTTAGTCCATTTATATCCTTTTTTAGTCGTTTACAACTTTTTTGATTAATTATTTTAGCTATTCGTCGTTTCGTCTCATTCTTTCGCGACCCTTCCTTTTTCTCTTATTATCGTTTCCATCTTATTGTACATTGAAGGATTCTAGATTTGGTAGAAGAGCGAAATCGATAAAAAAATCGCGTTACAAGTTGTTCTTTGTATCGTAATTATACCTCTCGTATTAAGGACTACGATATGAATACTATTTAGCGTTTCTTACTTTATTTTCCAGCTAAGTAAATTTACAATGTAGTAAACGATGAAAGTTGATATCATCCGAGTGACAAATGATGTATGTAAGTGCCAAAATTAACAAACACGTGTTTTTTGTTTACACGGAAAATCATCACCGTCCACACTTATCCAGATCGTTTATCATCTCGACGTTTCAATCGTTAACAGTACGTAACATCGAACCTCGTTAAGACTATAATCGTTTTTAGAATCTCAGAAACACTGGACAGCGTACTGAATTTTAAAATTGCTTTCCTGCAAAAATATAAAAGATGCGACTTATCGCGTTCGTCCCATATAGTTCAAATTAAATACCAATAGCATTTTTTTTAATATTTTGACTTTTGTAGCACACATTTCGACTCATTTGAAAAAGTTCATACGATTTCATGATTAATTGAATAGCGTTCCTTGTCAGAGACTGTATTTCGGTCTGGTAGATCCTATAGGACCGCAAGTAACGCGATTCAGCCAAGCGTGGTTCGCGTCTTTGCATCGGAAGGTCGGCTGTGTCCTGCACCGCGCGTGACGGAAATATCCCTGGCGATTATGGCGAGAAAGAGATAGCATAAAGGCGCGCGCGCGTTCTTCCAACGCGACGCGGCGTTCGGTTACATAAGCTGGCCCTACTGGTTCGACTCTATCTGCCGCTGGCCTGAGGCGTGCGCTATCTCACCGCCATTTTTCCACCTAGTTTCCGAGGTATCGGCGAATTTTTAAACGACCTACTTCTGTTTATCGCGTCGGAGGCTTAACGCAAACGAGTTGGGCAGCGATTTCGCGGAACGCGAACCAGAGGCAACGCGATGTCTCGCCTCTTGTCATTGAAAGTGCTCAAGATCTAGTGCAGCCCATGTGGGATTGTTATCGTCGAATATACGCGGGCAGTATACTTGCGTAAGGAAATCTTTCGGTCGTAATGAATGAACGACGGTCTCCGACAATCGGATGAATGAATTCTTTCGAAAATGGAATGATTTCGTTGAAAATGAATTACAAAGTAAAGTTAGGATATAAAAAACAAGGGAGAAAAATTTCGGCAAATGTTTTAATGATATCGGTAGACTTGACTGTTTCGGTTGAGAGGTATATTATTACGATATATCCATCAGAAAACTGGTACCACTGATTTATCTATTGGCGTTCCGAAGCAAGAAGTCTTCATAGGTGATAAGTCGATATTTTAATCTTTTTACGCCTTTTTACAATTCTGTTTATCTTCGATCGTTTCAAAACTCCATCCAATTGCTTAGTCATGTTACGCTATATAGGAAACTCTATCGCACAATTTTCTTTCTGCCGAAGAGAGCGACTGCCGTTCGGCAGCTTACAAAGCGCTTATCAAACTTCGAAACGGAGAGATTGGGAACGCCATCGAATTGCGAATACTACGATCGCGACTATTGCTGTTTCCTTTTTGTTCTCCGCTGTTTCCATCCGGTGCTCGTGATAGGAAAGAGTAAAGTACATCTTGACTGTGGTCTACAGCCGGGGAGCAAGTTGCAGCCACGCGAGAAATTCTTATTCTGCGTTCTCCGGCTAAAACGCATCCGAAAAGGATCCGTGTATCAGAGTCCGTTGTGGATGTTCTGTATTCTGTAACCGAGCTCGGTTAACGCGCGCGCATACCGAGGTCGCCGTAACTCTTTGCCTATGAAGCGGCTCTCTTATTTTTCTAGGTGAACGTTTTTTCCTTGCTGGCTGCTCGTTCTCTCGAGATTCAAGGATTCCAAACATCACTTGACCCAGATCTTCGTTAAACTTCGACCGCGCGTCTGGCGTAAACAGACCGGTAGTTGCTAGACGCCTCCTCGTGGCTCCGCGAGCACGACTTCCAGCTTTTCATGGAAGAGAACCTAACCAAAATCTTGACAACTTCGTGGCACATTACGTCCGTGAGATTTTTAAAATTATTATTATTATTATTGTTGTTGTTGTTGTTGTTGTTGTTGTTGTTATTTTCTTTTCGTTGTTTTCCTTTTTTATTTCCTTTTTTATTTATTCATTTGTTAACTCAAGCGATATTTCTTTGTGGAAATTAGAAATAATTTTGCGCTGCTTTCGAATAATAGAACAAAAAACGATAGTAATAGATAATAACCATTTATCCGATTGAAGATAGTTCGCAGTTCAATATGTATTAGCAGTTACCTTATTGGTTATTGGTACCGATACACGATACGCGTATGTATATGGTTGAGGATCGCGCGGTGGTCTCGTTGTACGAAACAGGAGAATAAAAATGCCTAGGTGGATTCCGTTGTCGCTCTAACTACTCGCGTTATTTTCTAGTCGAGGCTCTGCTTTTTACACGGCTGAACGAAGCTGGTTCTATACAGTGCACGAGCAATGACTTTTTTCCTTGCATGAGATTATGAATCACTGCATAATATCCTCTCGACGGCCTTAACCGACAGAAGGAAAACGAAAGGCCGCGAACACCACGACTTTGTCTATTTATTCTTCCAGTCTATGCGTTTATTTCGTAACGAGCGCAACGAGCTTGAAACCGAAGGGATGGTAAGAATGAAAATTATGAATGAATCAATGAAAAATATAAACAACCTTTTCGTAGCAATTCTTTATTCTAAGAAAAAAATTATTCAATTCTATCGCTATCGTTATGTATTAACGTTAGTTAAAATATTCTAATCTTATGTACGTTATATACACGAAAAAATTAACGTTGTATCCTAAATATATCCTATACTTCATATCATTGCAAACATTTGCTATAGAGAAATGTCGAACGAATGAGAAATTCATTCATACCTTGCATACAAAAAGTTCATTTATAAGACCGTACGATCATATAATACGAGACATTCTGACAAGGATATAATAGTAGATGTATCATTTACAGTAATACATATATTTCGCGAAACACGTATTTGCATCAACCGATACTTTCGTAATCCCAAACATTAGCCAAAGTATAAAAAAGATAAGTAAATATTTGTTTTCGACTACGCATGTTTCCTACTATAATGATTTTATTTTTTACGAAAATTGTGACGATGATACTTTACATTTAACGAGAGAAAGAGAAACGAAAATCATTTAGCAAAACGTAAAAATATAATAAATGGAATACTTGCGTATAAATATAATAAATGGAATAATAATAATCGTTGTTAATTATTGTCTCCTTAGTAAATGAAATACTGGCGATTCGACCTTATTACATCTAACAACACCGGACAAACATTCCATTGATATCCATCGTATACTATACCGGAACAGCACGAGACCAGTTATTCAACGAATGATAGCTGCAGGCAGATCGAGCTTCGACAAAAACGAAAGCGATCTTCGAGGAGAAATTTCTTGCATGACAGGGAATACAGAGAGAAAAAGAAAGAGAGTGTGCGAAGCATAGAGTTCCCGTCATCCGCATCATCGCGTTTCTCCATCGGGCCACGAAGAGAGGAGAGCCCTCCGTCAATCGGCTCGCAAGTAGAGCGTGCACATCGTGTGTACGAGAACGGACCCTTTTGCGCTGAACCGCGCGCCGCGCCGTGTTGTGCCGCGCCGTTTGGAAAGCGAGGAGGGTTCGATGGCGTGAACTCTACGCTCTGAAGCCTCGAGTTTTGCACTTGTGCACGCTCGCGAGCTGCGAATACGTTGCCCCGTAACCGAGTACCTCTCTTTATCATAGCACAGTGTATTTCCTTTCTTTTTCCCTGTTTTCATGTTATGTCCCCTTTTTATCTTTTATTCAATGCCTCGTTTTCACATAGAAATAGCGCACGAGTTTCGAATATAAAAGAACGGAGGAAACACGATTAAAAGTTGCCGCAAGAAAGGTGTAAGCGTGAAATTGGTTCTGCGATAAAGAGTTGAAGAAAGTACCGTTATTATTTAATAAAAAATCAATTTCATCTTGACACGTATTTAACATGTATTTAACATAATTGTGCAAAATTATAATATGTTATAAAGCACTTGTACGCGCTGAAACGTCGTACAACAAAAAAAAAGTCGATAGCGATAAAAAAAGTCGAAACATCTGAACTCTAAACCCAATCAGTTCCGCGTATCTTCCTTCTTCCATATCTTAAATCGTTTAGACGATATGTACCGACTTTCGTGAAACGTCCTGTAGGAAAAGACGCCACGCAAGAGATACGTAAACTTACAAAGAGGAATCAAACAGTCAGTTATTCGTGATAACCCAAACGGAAAGAGCTGATTAAACGGGAAGAGCGATGTTCAAGGAGGAACGTAAACGCGACAAAAGCGAAGCATGTACGAGCGCGCGTTATTACTCGTTATCACGAACTTTTAATGCAACAGTCGACGTGTTTACAAGCGTGGAACGAACGAGCCATGTCAACAAGATAATGCACCGGGTTTCTTCTCTTTTGCACGTCCCACCTATTACATAGATTAATACACGTCGATCGAGCCGCGAATAGAAAAAAAGACCTACCGAACGAGCATGCGTCTAGTTAGCTTGAAAAATAAACGGCTCGCGCGAATAGAGAATGAACGCGAACGCCATACCGCCGCGAACGTTTCTGAAAGCGAAGGAAAATGCATTGCGTAACATAATAAAAACTTCAATAACTTCGTCCTATATTCCGAAGTATGTAATTGGCCTTCCTCTAATATGCACGACACCTTCTTGTCGTAGTGGTAATTCATGCTACCGCGTTACATATTCTTAAAAATCCCGCTCCCCTCGCCGATGGAACGTTATGTTGCGCACGAGCGTTGCGCCAAACATCACGATATCCTTAGTTTTCTCGTCGTCTCGTATCGCGTAGCGCCCAACTCAATCTTTTCTTCTGCTAATATTTTCCAGATTTTTATACTTCATATATTTGCATATTTCCGACAATCGTCGTTTTTCTTGAATTCTTGGCAAACTGCGGTATAAATAATTTGGATTTTATTTCGAATTACAGTTTCATAAACAGATTTTTTCCTGTATTTGTCTTATATATAGCTCTTTGGGAAGTTCGATTCTATCTATAGTTGTCTAAGCACGGATACTTTAGGGGGATCTTTATATAAATATATCTTTCTTCCCTTCACAAGGGCAGATTGAAAAGTCTCCGGAATGACAATAACTTTATCGCAAGATAAATTCCATCCGATCAGATTCCATATTAAAAACAGAATCATTAGCTGCAGTACTGAATATTTTATAAAAACACGATTTATATATTCGATAAAAGTCGCGTATTAATTAATTACAAAAATGTCAAAACTAGGACTTCCTAAGGATAATAAGAATATTTTCCAAGGCCTTACACAAACAAGGTAATTAATTGATTGAAAACTATTAGTATCATTAATTATTACTATAATTCCAATCCGACGTAACGATAAAACTCCCTATAACCTGCATTCAACGTATCCTTCATATTCGGCTGTCGAGCGTACACTTAAACTTTGTTCCAAGTTCAAGCTCTCCGTACACAACCCCATGATCGAGCGACCTAAATCGAAGGGGCCGTCGTCAGCGTCCCGAAACCAATCGCACGTCGCCCGCTGCTCCATGAGACATTCGTCGGGCAAATTTCGACCTCTAAAACAGACCTCTTTATCGACCTCGAGAAAATCCCTCGTAAACACAGGTCTACAACATGCAATGAAAAATTGTTAAGCTGTCTAAACATCCCTTCTCGCGCCAATCAAATTTTCAGCCCCAGATACACCTATACAAATTTACATTCGTAGACAGATATACTCTCCCATATAGATCTCAAGTCACAGGGATTTTCATCTCAGCTAGAGCGCCGTCTTCCAAAGCATCCCCGGGACGCGATTAGGAAAATCAGGGCGACTAGGCGAGCGAATCCATCCCTGAACCTATCCTGACCCGTGGAGAGTTGCATGCGGCAGCCACGCAGACACGCACAGGCTGCGGCTCGATGCACCGAGAACGAGTCGTGTATGTACGTGCAGTCGAGCGGGGCGGGGAAGGGTTGGAGCGTGCGACGGGGCGGAAGGGAGGAGGGTTAGGTGTAGTATCGGTCATTACCTTCGCCGAGTAACTGGGTCAGTCGTCACAGCGCCACGGTTCGCTCACTGGCTGTCCGTTTTCCAGCGTTCTCCCACCCTCTCTCTCTCTCTCTCTTTCTCTCTCTCTCTCTCTCGCGCGCGCGCGCACCTATCTTCTATCTCCGTTCCTTCCTTGTTCGCTTTGTCTCTGTCGATTAGACTGGTTCTCTTCGTTTATTCGCCGTTCCTCTGTCCCTCCGATTTGACAGTATCCCCGCTTCGAAACCTTCCACACGATTCTCGAAGCGGCCACAGGAGGTTAGACCTTGGATTGGAAGCGCGACGCTGCGTTGCGTGGAAAACATCCGCCTTTTTTTCCCGGTTTCGCAGCGGGAGAGGCGTCGTTTCACGGCTACTCTCTCGCTTGTTTTTCACTGACAATGAGAACGCAACAGCCATCGTTGTTTCCGATCAGGGTGGATCGAGTTCACGGTGCTACTCGAGAAGCTTGTTCCTGACAGTTGAACGAAGCTGCTCCTACAGGATTATTAACTCCCTTGTTAACGACGAGTATCTATGAAACGATCGGTTGGACAGAGAGCAAATCGTTCCTGCCAAATAGAGCCAACTTGCAAGTGGGATTTTTTCCCTTGTTCGTCCGTTTGACATTTGTTACTTCTGCATTTGGATCATTTTGATCAATTTTGAGAGACATTGTCGAAGATATTGACGACATAGAGGTTATTGAAGCTTTCGATTTTACGTCTTACTCAACACGCTGTGCGTTGCGCGCGTCATTGATGACCTACGACGTTCAAACGGAACTAAACTTTAATCTGGAGGACACGATCCTCGATTTGCTATTAAATTAGAGTCGACAGAATTGTAATAAGTCGTATAAATATACATACGAGGAAAGTCTTGCGCTTGCCGTAATTGTATATTTTGATGATACACGTTGTTCAGCACGCAAAGATAGATAAAACTCGTTGATCCACCGCAAATAGCCTGAAACTAAAAGTATCCCCGTCTCCGATTCTAAAAATACCCACGATAAATCCTTCCACTATTTTTATCATTTTTCTCCATCGACTTTCAACCGTATCACCCTTTCCTGCGAACTGAACCATATATTTTCATCGCCGTTTGTTTCTTCGCCACCTCCTCTATCCTTTCGTTTTACCTAGCCTTTGATCGAGCAAGAGAAAGCGGAGAAAAGAAGAAAGCGAAAAACGAATGCTACCTGTTGGGAGTGGTCACGTGAAACCTTTGGCGCCCATGTGATGCACATTCGACGAAGCAGAGAAAAGAAAAGAAAAGATGCGATCGAGCTTGCACGCATTTCGTTATGCAAGTATGTATAGATCAAAGGACGCGCCATGTGCACTGACAATTACATGCTGCGAACGGAAGAACAGCAGGCCGATGAAGAGAATCGAGATAAAGAGGCGGAAGAGGGGAGAGGTAAGCGGAAAGGTAGGGTGGCATGGATAAATTCAGGATGACATTAGCATTTCGCCCTGCGAATAATGACTATTGAGTGTAATAATTGCAGCAATAAATTACCCTTTCCACGTTGCACCAAGGAGAATTAACACTTTCGCGTGCGCAGCCCACCCGGGATAAGATATCTTGCGGCATTTTGTCACTCGTACGATCTATTTACTTCGCTAAATATTTTTTGTATTATACAATGTATAATTATGTTCGATTTCCCATACTTGCGATCAAACGTAGTTTTATGCGTGACATTTCCGAGTATAAAGCATCGTCCAGTCTAGTCTGATTATCGAATATCGAGATCAACCAACTTGTAATTGTTTTATCAATGGGTACGTCGATGACATCTATGCTTACCAGTATTACTAGTATTAAGCGAATTGAAAATTTTTCCAATTGTTGCCTTTTTTTGCAAAGAGAACCACAGTTACTACTGTATATAGGTAATGCTATTTCTAATTTCGTCCTTTCAATGTGCACTACAATTCTAACGAAAACATAGGTAAACATAATTAATTCGAATACGTTATTCTCAAGAGTAATAATCTTTTATAAAACGATAAAATCAGAGTCATATAATTTTATTCAAATTTTCTTTGTCGCTCGAGATACAATTATGCGACCCCTCGAGGATTTATCTAGACGATATTTCGGTAGACGTTGAAGAAAACGAGGCAACCTCCGCGGCATCTGATAAACACAGTCCACGGAATGATCGTGCCACGAAGACGAAGCTGCTGTCGCACGTGTTGACAGCAACCAGAGGATAGTTTCCAGTAACCTATTCCACGGTACGTTTTTGGGTCACACTCGATCGAAGATAACCGACCAACCAAGCACGTTACGTTTTATCTGCTTGCACCGGCGTATTTGCCACGCGCGGCGGTTTCACGTCGCAGCCATGGACGAGCCTGGCGACTGTTCAAACTTGCCGATCAAGTACGAATGTATCTAGCTCCGATTGACTTTCACCCTGGATACGGTTGCGATACGTTTTTCTAAAGATCCCTGAACATCATCTGTTAATTGCCTATCCGATAGTTTATTGTTAGAAATATCCATCAACCGTCTGTTTTTAGCGAACCTCAGAGAGGTGCAAACAACTGTTACATTTCTACAATATGTTGAAAAATATCACAAGCGTGTTACTTTCTTTGCAAAGTGTCATAGATAATCTATAAATGCATGTGTAAGTATGCATGTGTATCTCTCTGATACAGTATCGTTGGTCTCACCCAAACGAACAAGTCTGTTCAAACTCTTAAATCAGTTTTCTCGCAACGAAGAGAATATTCCGGAAGACCCTGGAGACTTCGGGGATCAGTCTCTAGCGGCGAGCGGAAGTCGTCGTTAGTTGATCGCGAATTTAACTGGCGCTTGTTTCGGGGCATAAATATTCGTGGAACGAAGTAAATTACAGTGGCACCGCGGCCACTCGCTCGGATCGTCGTGTACGGTCACGTCGAGACTACGAACGATGCGCGATTAACGGATTCGAAGCGTTGCATATCAGTATTATGAGGGGCATTCTGGGGCAAAGGTTGAAGAACGCTGACTCCCCTCAAGCTCCAACCCTCCGCCGAGGTATCCCAGTGCCTACCTCTCTTCCTCCATCCTCCTTCGACTCCCTCGAAATGCCAACTACCTCCCTCTTTCCTTCTCTTCGCTTCACACTGCTTCTCCTCCGTTTCTGTCGTGTTCCACCTCCTGTTCCACCACCTCGTTGCACACCAACCTCCTCCCATACTCCCCACCCGTACGACCATCAGGCAATGCTCTCTCGGTACTTTCGTCCGACACTCCGACCTACCCCAATATCCCTGCTACCTTGTCTGCCCCTTTTCTCTCTTCCGTTTGACTCACTCTCACTCTCTTCTTCTTTCCCCCTCCGTCGTGTGTCTCACTGCTTCTCCACCAGCCCTCCACACTGTTCACGTCCACACGTTTTCCCTCCCTTTCCCTTCACCCACGGATGTATCCGATGAATCTCTCCTTCCGCCTCGTTTTCTTTCTTCTTTACTGACGTTCATCGATGCTCCGTGCGCGCGTAAACTGTTCCGGAGTATGTCCTTCGCTCCCCGTTTTTCAACCGAGTGTTCTCTGTACCCTCTGTTCTTTTAGCTTACTTTCTTGAACGAGTCAAAAAAGAATCCCGTATAACCTAAGTGTCTTCGGTTTATCATTTACAATGGCAACTAGAACGTCAAAAGCCAGGTTCGCGCTGCGCGAAATTCGTATTGCGCGCTTCTAAAACGACTCTATGGATAGGACGAGTTACTGGTTTTAGGAAATTCGATCTGTATATACCGGAGATTTTACCTGGGAAATCACCAGTGAAACAGGACGGCTCGATCCGTGTAAACGAAAAACAGAAAGGTTTTACAGAGAATTTACAGAAATTTTAGATCACAGATACTGTTTCGAAATTGCGAAATGTTAAAGAAAGCAACGAGCGCTCTAGAATACGATAGAATAATATCAGTAATTGACGATTAGCGATGGTAAATAGTTAGAAATTATTATTCGAAAACGGTAGAAAAGAAAATTGAAACAAATTTTGAAATATTATCACCTTTCCGTTGAACGTTACACGTAGCAGCGTGTAGAAAATTAAATTTCAATTCAATCGGCGATAGTGATCGGTAAGGGATCAAGAGATTCACGCGAAGTGTAATCTTCGCATCGATAAATAACCTGTTTATCAACTGTGACGTACGGTTCAGTGGAATTTCGAATCGATAAAACTCGAGAGTACGGCGAGCACACGTAAAAATAGACCGCGACCTACCCTAACTGACTATGGACGCGCTTACCCACCCCCAGAGTTCGAGTCTTTTATCGAAAATCTCTTGGAGGAGCTCTTTCTTTTGCGCTTTCTCTGTCCTTTCGCTACGTGAGTCCTTCCTTCGAATACAACTACCCTTCCCTTCCCTTTATCCTTTCTGTTCCTATATCTCCGCTTCGAATACCGGGACTTTACTTCTTTCACGACTACAGCGAATTTTCTGGGATGGCAAAAGTGTGTCGCGGATTCGTTGAAGCGAGGACGAAACGTATCTCTTTGAACTTTCCACAGGATAAAAACGGGATGTCGTTGATAATTTATGAACGGCAAGTACATTTACAGGTTTAAGGTTAAACCAATTAAATTCGGCAAATTTTTGACGAACGTCTGTTTTCTTCTTCGATCTAACTGATTTCGGTGATCAAGAGACAGGTTAATCCATTACAGATTACACAAATCACTCCATAATACTTTTTACTTTTGCCTATCAATTTGGACACTCGACTTCATCGTGAATATAAATATCGTGGATATCAAAAAGAATCTAAAAACGTATCATCTCTGTTATCCCTTTGTTTCGTGCATTCTTAATCTTGGTAGTACAATCGATTGAAATTGAAAGCGTACAGATTTATAGATTATCTAAATATCAAAACATACATAATATTGCTAATCTTTCTAATCATAGCGTTTAGATGGCAGGAAGTTTGAAATATTTTCTGGTTGTATAATTTTTAACTCGCGAAACATATACAAGGTACAAAGCATGGTTGTCAAAGAGCTTTCCGGTACGATTGCTGTTTCGTTGATAACGCCGAACGAGATAGTTATATGCGATAAATGCGAGGATCGAAATCGAATAACTCTACCGGGTAATAGAATATTTTGCGACCTACTTCGATCGGAGCATACGTTCCACAGACATGCATTTTCGGTTGCCTCGTCTTTTCATTCCTTTACAATGTCAATCCTCTTTCATTCTACCTTCTTTCTCTTTCCTCTTCTTCTTTGCTCGCGTTTCACTCGGTACGTCACGACTTTTAAAGAGTCTTTAGTACGTGAAAATGCATGCGATTCGCTACATGAGAAGCTTCCTCTGGTCAAACGAACGCAACGAGAAATAGCAGTCTGAGAATCTGTCGTTGTTTGCCAACCAAGTTCTTCAATTTTCACTTCGCTTTATCATTTTCTGACATAGCGATTTTCGATCCATTTAACATAATAATTGGAAAAATGTTACAGACGTATTTACACGAAATGGCATTCGGTATTCGTTATATATCTTATTCATATATCACAAGTAAAAGCCTTTATTGGGTTCCTAATTATAATGCTTCACAAAAATGTAAATTGTTACCGAGCAGCTAATATCTACGCGATTGAAAATTGGTAGTAAAATGTACTTTGCAATAAAAACTTAAATCGTAGTAACGGTAATTTACAATGGTAACTTACAAGAAAACTGCAAATTTTATAAAATTTTAGCAGATATAATTTTAACGTGGGCGTATTGCCGTTCCATTCCTATAAGGGAAACTCAAGAAGAGAAAAGAAAAAAAAAAGAAAGAGAAACGAAGACAGTGGAAAAATGTGTACAAACTGCGTGACACAGTCGGGAAACGAGAAAGGCCATTTGAGTAACGAGCCGCGATTTCAGACAATCGCGCGATCGTCGCGCGATGCGCCGAGCCGCCTAGAAAGAGAGAGAATCTGACAAAGCGTCTATTTTTGCGAGCGTAAAAGCCGCTTGTGCGCGCTGCAGCGGCGCTCTGCGTGAAGAGGGTCGCGCCACAATGCATGCTGACCCATATTCGGGTCGTTGCTATTTCAGATCCATCCTTTCCATAGAGGAAGGTCGTCGGACTACGTGGCGAGCGCGGCGGTTATGTAACGCTGGCTTGTTTTTAACGCCCGCCTCGGAAACACGCGATCCACCATCTACAAGTCGAAAAAATCGCGCAAACACGTTTCAAATTGAAATTGCAATTTAGATTCAAAAGAATTATAAATTCTACAAAGTTATGGTACAGTTTCGCTGAACTATTAAAATTAGTGCGGATTCTTTTTTCCTCTATATCTAGCAATGTCGTTCCTAGTTCTCCGGTTGTTAACATCGATTTCCTAACTCGAATTGACTTTAAGTAATATGCTAATTACATATGTCACTACATATTCGCTTGAAATCTGGCTACTTGAATGTAAATGGCTTCAAGTCACTTTGACTCGTGTAAATAGAAATTTGAAGTCAAGTTAATTCGACTCGAATGACTTGACCAACGATAGGTTTGGGAAAAATAAATAAATGTAACAATAACGATCCGTACTACTGGCCGTGAAATTGTTCCTGGACAGCAACGAAACTTTAGATCTAGAAATTTGTACCATACTCGTACATTGTATCGAAATTTCTTTGGTTTCAGATTTCATGGATTGCGAATGATAGTCCGAAGGGTGGAATGAACATGACGAGCGTGGTAAAAGTTTTCCGTTGTTCTCTCTGTTGTTCCTTTTATGATAGCTTTGGTGCACACCTGACGGCAGACGGCGATAAAGCCACTGATCACACGGTGTTAAGTACGTGCATCTACGTGACAGAATTTCGATGTGGTCTTTTTCGAAGAGAAATCTGTAAATAGAGCTTTACAGTAACATTTCTTCCGAGAGGCTAACTTCTTATTCCTTGTGATACAATTTACATTCCATGTGTTTTTATAGATAAGAATTAGAATAATTTTGTGATAATACAGAGTTCAAGATGGAGATGGGACGACAAAATAAAGGAATTTTTAAAATGTTACGATTATCTATAGTACAATAGTAAATATGTACATGTCGAAATACCGGTACAATTGATATTACCCATATTACAAGAAATATCTAATACATATAAATATATCTTTGAAGTTATTCAGCTACACATATGTATATTTATACTCGAGCAATTTCCAAGTAGATATTGTTCACTTCACTGGTCGGTAAAGTCATTCCATCAAACGATCCTTTAATTGTCCCGAATAGTACAATTACAAAACGATTAGATGGAGTGTTAAATGTCGTAAAGACGAATCTCGTAGTGCACGAGTCTGCTGCAGATGCGTTCAACTATACATACTAATGTACATTCGCACACCGTAATGTAAAAATCACGAAAATTTGTTTAATTCTGGTATGGGAAAAAAACGATCCTTTCGTAATCCTTTTTTTCAACATTTCAAATATTAGATAATGTTTCAAGGAAATATAAGGACTATACAGGCATTACACTTTCATACAAAACATATTCACGCGTCAATGAACGTACAACAACGGTTCTTCGTTTCCCTTCACAGTTTTCGCCTTCCCTCGGTTCACTTTCACCGTCGTGCCAGTCGTATTAGTCGATTCGGCCGCGTAAACGCAGCCGTTGAACGTCGATCGACACCATATCGTGCTTTCGTCGACAATTTCACGGCTCGTCGAACAACCAAGCCGCGCGCTATGCCGATGCATGACTACGATAAGATACGCCCAGTTCTCTCACCTTGAACGCGGGAAACCTTAAGGACCGTAAAGCTCGCTCGACCAGGCTAGGGGGTGTGGAAAAACGTTAAGACGTATATCTTCGAAGACGGCCGATCGGTCGCGGTTAACCCCGGCGACATCCTTCACACTCTTAACCCCGGCATACGAAATGTCGTTTGCCTTTTTACTCGTTAACTATGCATCTGAGGAAAAACTAACCCAGTTACATTTTAATACCTTCGTTACCTGCGCTACTATACCAGCAGATACTTTTTATATTTTAGTTCTATATTGTAGAACCAATTTCTACATACATCGAATATTTTTATACATGGCGTGTTCGTTTCTAGTGTATTTATGATGTACGATGTTTGAGTAATGAGAAATGAAAATACAGGATCGGCGAATCCCAAAATACCAACACCAGATAACCACGTTAGTTTGAGGTCAGTTTGATTTAGATGTGTATCGATTTACGTGTGTTCGAATTTACTTTAAAACATACTTGTCCTTTGCGAAGTACTCGCTGAAACGAGATACTTACTGATTTCCATTGCTAATGTTCGTAAACCGTGCGATACTCTTCTTTCTTACCTTCGAAACAAAAAAAATGAAGAGAAAAGCAAGAGAACGTCTAAACTATCAACGATATGCTTGCAGCAATAATACATTCGCAAGCGAATAGTGCCGATACAGTCTTAATTCCTAAAGCTACATACATTACGCATCCTAATCTCATCCAAATCCACCAGCAAATCGTCGACACCGGGCCTATCTAAAGAAAGCGATCCTTCGTGATCCCACGTAGGAACAGAAAGTGGAAGTAGGAAGGACAACGTCACCAGCAGGAACGTCGAAGGGAGAAGTTGCGGGGAGAAGAACGATCATTAATCGTTCGACCCTCGCGGGGGTCCAGTGTCGTCGCATCCGCTGCACTTTCTCTCCCGCCGCTGCACCGTTGCACTCACGGTAGGCAGACAGGCAGGCAGGGTGTAGGTTACGTGGCATAAAGCGTCGCCGGGGAATTCCCCACCTGGAATGCACCTCGCCGTCAAATGCACCGTCCAGCCCCACCACGTGGCCACTCACTCGGCCGTCCCCACCTCGAGAGAACACGGTGGTTGCACCTCTCCTCTATGACCCCGCTACCACGCTACCATTTCCCCGTTTTCTCCTATATATCTTCCCCATGCCCCCACCTACTGGCCC
>NT_177702.1:152860-153070 GCF_000188095.3 Bombus impatiens | reverse complement strand
CCACCGGTCCGGACCCACCACCAACATCCACCATCTCCATTCGACCTCCACCTCCATCCGACCCGTTGTCACGCGTACGCATGAATCAGGGGGTGGCCGCAGTATTGCGCACGCGCGAAAATAGTAAACACTCCCTAGCTGCGCAATGCGACTCGCGTTGAGGCAGGTCCGGGACATACATACAGTGAGCGACAGCATCAGCAGCGGCTG
>NT_177702.1:121666-152736 GCF_000188095.3 Bombus impatiens | reverse complement strand
CTGCCAGCAGCAACAGCGGCGCACCGATTCGATGCTGTTATATACGTGCAAGTTGGATGATGTGTAGGTGTGACTACAGAAAAAAGAGGGTGGGAGTAATATATATATATATACATATAGAGAGAGAGAGAGAGAGAGAGAGAGAGAGAGAGAGAGAGAGAGAGAGAGAGAGAGAGAGAGAGAGAGAGAGAGAGAGAGAGAGAGAGAGAGAGAGAGAGAGAGAGAGAGAGAGAGAGAGAGAGAGAGAGAGAGAGAGAGAGAGAGAGAGAGAGAGAGAGAGAGAGAGAGAGAGAGAGAGAGAGAGAGAGAGAGAGAGAGAGAGAGAGAGAGAGAGAGAGAGAGAGAGAGAGAGAGAGAGAGAGAGAGAGAGAGAGAGAGAGAGAGAGAGAGAGAGAGAGAGAGAGAGAGAGAGAGAGAGAGAGAGAGAGAGAGAGAGAGAGAGAGAGAGAGAGAGAGAGAGAGAGAGAGAGAGAGAGAGAGAGAGAGAGAGAGAGAGAGAGAGAGAGAGAGAGAGAGAGAGAGAGAGAGAGAGAGAGAGAGAGAGAGAGAGAGAGAGAGAGAGAGAGAGAGAGAGAGAGAAAGAGAGAGAGAGAGAGAGAAAGAGAGAGTGGGAGGAGACCGGGGTAGAGAGAAAGGGGTGGATGGGTGGGCAGCTCGATACCGGTCTGGGTTCAATGCACACCGCTCACCCAACCCCGGCTCCTACCTGCTCCCCTCTCGTCCTACTACTCTTTCAACCCCTTCAACTATCCCGCGGATCATGCACTCCTTCGCATCGTTGAGTCTTGTTTCTCCGTTCTCCTGCTCCGGGCCTGGTTACCACGGCCAGTTCGAGGGCTTTCTTTCTTTTTTTATTCGCAAACCGTCCTTGCTTATGTCGTCTTCCATAACCGCTTCCGTCTTGCTTCTTCGACCTTGTCTGACGACGAATTTCGCCAACGAATGGAAAGGAGGCAGTTGAGACAGAGAGTAGTAGATAGAGGGGTAGATGGGTTGGCTGTTCGTTGTGGCAAGATGCTTTCTTTCGAAGAGAAAAGAGGACAGCTTGCGGATGGTCAGGGTACGATAGATAGCTTGGCTTCAGGGGTTGGGATGCTGAGATAGATTCGTGCTTTCTGCAAGTTAGGAGTCGCGAGCAATGGCGAACAGTTGACGATTGGAAACGATGGATTTAAAGAAGAACTTGTTTCTGTATTGCGATAGAAGTTCGAGACAAAACATCGTACGGATGGTTTGTCGAGTAAAAGTACACGTGTACGTAGAGGTGTTAGGTTTTACGAATTTTTCCCGTTGCTACTGTTATACACGTCTGATTTGTTGTTCGGACGTGTTCTGAAATTGAAACGTTTGTTAAAATTAATCGTAAAAAGCTCTTTACCCACCAAGCAAGGGACCTTTGAATAAAGAAATTGTTCTCAAAATACTCTATAACCCCCCTTCTTCTAACCTCCGAATTTGATTTAAACAAGTTGAAATGCGGAGAACGGTTTGATCGTTCCCAATCATAATCGTCGGCTTGGAACCAAGAAAAACGATCTTTCCGGTGACTAAGAAGTTATACCGCAATTTTTCGCGGAAACGACATGATCCAACAGGGAAGACCATCGAAAGGAAGTACGGGACTGAGAAGAACAACGATTTTCTCTAGCTACGAAAGGTATTACGCATACAGCCTACAGCCGCGTTTTTCAAGCGTTTCGTCTTCGAAGTCTTCCTCGTACTCACGATCATAAGTTGGAGAGACATAAAAAAAGAAAGAGCGGGTTTGCAATTGCGACAGAAATCCGATAACGTTGCATTTTGACGTTTTGTCGGGTGAAGAGACACACAACCCATCTATCGGCTCCTAACTCCGTGAAATCTTGTTTCATGACTTTTTATGGAAATAAAGCTGTTTTATGCCCTGTGAATAAGCGAATAGAAAGTAAGTAAGGGTGGCACGAATAACGTGATGCCAAGAAAGCTAAGGGATCGGCGATCGTTGTAATTTGACCGGATGTCGTTGATCTGTCGTTGGAATCCTGTCATACAATTTTCACGGGGAAAATAGATGGATTTGAGTTAGAAGCTGTACGAAAGAGAAAATGATTGACTTGCTTTATTTCGATTTAGGAAAATTTCGTGGAAATTTTGGAGATCGATTATAACATGTTCTAAGAAATTCGTGTCAGAAATCGTACGAAACGGAAGATAATTATGATATCTGCTTCGTTTTAATGTAGAAAAATTTGTAGAAACCTTATTACTTTTTATAATCGAAAGAACTTTCAATTACAGAGAATTACATCCAGCTCCGTTAACCTTAATCGTAACATAGATCTGCGAAAGCCGCTGTTCCAGGAACATCTTGAAACCTTTTATCCACGATACGTGTTCGTGACTCTCTGCTGGCTTTCCTTCTTGTTCGTATTAAGTTACATGCGATATTAGAATCCTATGAGCGTAGCTACTTGGTTTCGTTATCAATATCTGGTCGGCGAACAATTCAACAGCTCTTCACCTTATCAGTTGACAAAAGCATGTCGGTATTGCGACCTAGCCGCAAGTATTACAGAAGATATGCAGGTTAATGACCCGATCCTATAATGAACTGTCCTCGAAGAATGTTAACAACTTGTTCCACAACTTTATCAGTTTCTCTATAGCGAAACAAAGAAATATAAATTATCTTTGCTAATGTCGGCATTGTTTTCTGCAAGTTTATATATTTGATATATTTAATGACTTCTTACAACTATGCTAAAAAGCATAGAGAATAATTCGAAATTTCATTCATGCTCTCTTATCCAATCTCTACTCATCTTTTTCCTATCACATAGAAAATCATCCTCGACCTTCAAATACATGCCTTTCGTTTTTACGAATTTTGTTAATCCTTCTCGTATGACCATGGCCAACGGACGAACGAATAATTCATCGAAGATAGCGGATTGTGTGAAATGGATCGGTGTTTCGATCACGGCTTGAGCAAACGGTTGAACGCAAAGAAAGAAGAGAAAACTAGCGGCGGAGGTGAGCTCACGAAGGAAGACATCGAAATCGACATGTCCTCCGGGGATACCTTTCCTGGCATCAATCGAGCTTTTCTAACGTAGTCGACTCGACCGCCCTTAGCCACTGTATTTCGATCTCGAGAAACACAGTCGAGAAGAGAGTCGCATAAAAGGAACCGAGAAACGCGAATGACATCGAGAAAGAAGGGACGGAGAAAGAAAATGGTTCGTCGGCGACTTATGCGTTTTGATGAACAGCCGTATTTGCGATTTTGATCATCCGCTATTGAGTTTCGACCAGGGAAACGAATAAACACTTTTGAGAAATTGACGTCGGTCTGGAGACTCGAATCTTTAACTAGGGACCGTAACCCTGCGGACGCCTTATTTTTGACCGGCTTTTGAAGGTCTTCCTTCTCCTTCTCCTTTGTTTCGACAATTTAAAGCGCTCAATAGGGAGAACTCTTTTGAGTCTATTTCCTTTGTTAGTTCTCGTTTGCTTTATTCAGAGATCGTTGAATTGCGAGCCATAGTGATTGGAAAACGTATCCATGAATCATACGCAAGTCAAATTGATCGATTCCACCGACGATAATAATCATTTAAGTTTTCTAATATATTACAATTAAGAAACGTTGAAAAAGTGGACTGCGTGATCACACGCCATTATTATCAAATAATCATTACCTACTTTTGAAGAAGAAATGATCAAACATGTCAATTCGCATGTTATAACAATTTTTTAAGAAATTCATCAAACAATAATTTTATGCAACACATTGATATACAACTTATATAATAAAACAAACGTTTTCATTTATAGCGAAACAGTTTTTAGCATTATCTTCGAGTTTGGAGGATACTCAAAATTTCTCTTCAACTTATACAAATACCGTCATATTTTTTAAACTCAAGTAGATTTCAAGTCAATTTTGTGAGATATCTTTTCGAAATGCTAACAAACAAGAAACGTTTCAAATGACAATGATTCTGGAAAACAGACATCACTTACGGTGACTTACGGTAATGTATAATAAAAATTAAATAAAAATTGCATTTCGTTAATAGCTTCTTTAGCAAGCAAGTTCAGTTGCGTAACAACTCAATTTCACTAAATGCAAAACGGCAACACGTGAAAGCGTAGACTTACAAAGGCTAAACGAACAAAAAGGAAAGAAACTTCGCCTTTTACATGAAACTTTAATATTCCTACGAAGTTGTCCTTTCCAAGTTAAAAGCTTATTATTTCCAAAGATATCGTGAAAAAGTACACGAAAGATATTTTCCAAAGTAATTAACTAAATACGTATCTTTTGTATCTTAGCAAATGAAGGATAATATAAAAAAGCCACTTCATTCTAGAAATCCAGAAAGCCTTAATAAAAATACATTTCACTTTTTAATTACAAAGAAGATCTAACCACGATGCACGTTTCTGCCGAAGTGAAATAATAATCATGAATAAATGGACAAACTTCGTTACACACGCGCAAGTATTATATAAACCACAGTGATGGAATCTTTCCCAGCGCATATATCTACGCCTTCATAGACCAAGAGAATAGATTTTACTTAATGTACATAGACGTCCATAGAGTCGAAAGGGTTAATAAACTACCGCAATGCCTATTGACACAAATCATCGAGAGAAGAGCAGCTTGCCATCAGCACTGCATGCAGCGTTATCTATTCAAGCCCTATTGCGCCGTCTCTACCAGTTCTTTTTCGCGATATCTCGACGGAAAAGCAATTAATCCCTACGATCGGAATAGCTTCTCACCATACCTCGACGACGTAAGGATCCAAAATGCAACGTGCGAGCTTCTCTGTCGGAACTTCAACGACGCAGGCTGCCGAATTAGAACTTTAAGGAGCAACGCATTGTCCCTGGCGGCCGGTAGATCCAACCCCGTTCTGCTTCCGTTCCTTCACCGTCCCCTTCCCGAGAATGCCGACGCGATCGTCGATTCCCTTACTGTGGTCGTCGCGACGGTTGGAAGTCGCAGACTGCGAGGTGGCACTGGTAATGATTAGTGAAATCGGGGTCGAATCACCCTCTCTTTGTCATTCAACGTCAACGAAGAAGATCGCGATGGCAATCGTGCTCGTCGTCGTCATGATCGTCGTCGTGGTTCGTGATTTGCGTACGCGAATTCCAGTGACGGGACGCAAGAATCGATCGCGATTAAAAGTCCTGCACCGATGTAAACAAACTGCAGAGCGCCGAAAGGAACAGAACGAAGAGCGGAGCCGGGAGGGAGGATGGCTCGGAGGCGGAGCGAGAAAGAGGCAGCGAGGGCTGGCAGCGAGGGCTGGAGAGAGAAAGAGGACGCGAGAGAATGGGAATCGTTGGTGCGTTACCTCGCGGAGGTCATTGACCGAGGGTGGCGGAGAGAATGGAGGGGTAACGCACGCGCGCGAGAGAGGGAGGAAGGGAGCGAGAGAGAGAGAGGGAGGGGGGAGAGAGAGAGGAGGAGCCGTAGGTTGGGGGTTTCGAGGATCGAACGAAGAGGAGAAGAGAATGTGAGAGAGCAAAAGACGGGGATGCGAGAGCGAATCGGCTCTGTGTGTTTGTGTGTATGTATCGGAGGGGTTCGCGTGCAGTTGCATCGACCGGCGGCTCAGCTGTGCATCACCACCCCTTCGCCTCCACCCTGCCCGTCGCCAAACCGTTGCTTTTGCAGTTCGTTCTCCTCTGGCCTGGCAGCTCGCCCTCCCGACCACCTCGCCAACCCTCTGGCCTAGAGGATCGCGCCAGCAAGTTCGCCAGTCCCTCACACCCCTTACGGCCCGGACCTCGCGCAACCACCGAATCGGCGACGCCGTCACGGGGGATGCTGCGCTGTGAACGTGACCCTCAAAACGGTACGCCGTGTACACACCCCGCCCACCAGTGCCGCGCTACTGCCAGAGACACGTATGAACGTGGTCGCCGTTAATGAATCGGGACTATGCTCTCAAGAAGCTTCGTGAACTTCGGCCCTCCCTTAAGACCCCATTGCTCCTGGGTTCAACGAACCCCGACCAACTCCAACTACCAAACGCCTTTCGGTCTCCTGGTGCAACGTATCGCGCAGGCTATCGACTGGTTACTCGCTTGCTTCTTCTTCGTCTGCGTCTTGTTCCTCCTTTTTGCTATTTTCAAATATATTGGCTTCTTTAGCTTTTAGGTTTTCCATATGGGAAATGCAGTCGGTGTAAGGAAGCCAATATAGGAATTTTGTTGACAAGGTTATTCGACAAGTATTTTGTACTATATCTGATTTATTATTTACAATTAACGGCATTGTTCGTTCTTTTTTATTTTGTTTTTATGCACGGATCTAGCGTTACGCTGGATTTCAGTATAGGTTGTGAAAAAAAATGATAAATTCCGATGAAAATTCACATTGTCGGTGAAGCACATTTTACATTAAATTCGTTTCAGAATTATACATACCTATACAAAATGAATTATTGTGTAATCTATGTAAAATAAGATGCGACAAATATAATAAATCGTTTTTTAAACGTTTGGTTTGGACACATGATTAAAATGTTGAAGGGAGAAAGGCTTTCTTTGTCTCGATAGATAGAAATCATCGCGAATAAATTGAATTTCAAACCGACGGAATAGGTTGCCAGCAAAAAACCGCTAAAGAAATTAGTATTCGCAATTAACGTCTGTCCTTTGGTGGTTGCAGACGTTCCTTCTCCATAGATTGCAATCAGCATGTGAAATACACAACAAGTCGATATATCGTGAAAGCATGTGATAATGTTGTAATATTGTTTCGTACAATTAGACGATCGTGTTGCTATATTGACGGCGCAAATGAAACATAATCCATGAGTTTACCATCTCTAAAAATCATATTTGTTAGACTAATCTAGAAGGAGTTAATTAGAGAAAATAATATTCTTTGAATGTTTCTCTTCAAGATAACCAAATATCGAAAAATCAACTCATCTGCATTCCTGACTCAAGTCGTTCACGAACCATTCATAGAAGAAAAGAGGAAGGAAAAATATCAATCTGTTGATAAACGAGGGAATAAGTCGATTCACACCGTAAGCGAATTCGCAAAGCAGAGCGCAACTTCTGACCCGTAGGTCAGACAATGTCAAAACGACCGACACCTTCTTCTCGTTCCGCGGCACCTTATGCCAGAACGAAAACAGCCGACAGTGGCGGCATTATACAATATACGAGCAGAGTTACATATATTCACGTGTTTGGCTGGATGGAGCTACCCCTACAACGAGAGTAATTTCAGGTCGAAAAACTCGAAAAGAGTTCGAAAACTCGGACAATGAACGGTTTCTCCACGAAGGGATTGAATTAAGAAAAATTAAATCTGCCGGAAAATTCCCCTTTACGCGTAATTAATTCAGGACTGATTTGCCTCGGATGACATTGCTACCCATTTTCATTTGATATCGAAGTAGTATCGTGATTCTTCAACGTTCAATGAGTAGCCGTTGACAGTGGAATAATGAGGAAATGGTACAAGTGAAGATCTCTATATGTATTGAGAATTACAAATTAGTTCATCTCAGACCTTGCATCCTCACAGTACCAATTTATCAATCGAACTACGAAACTAAGCCACTCTTATTTCTCGTAAAATCCGATCTTCATCCTCGTAGAGTATCGTTTCTCATCTCGACGCTGGCGCAACGGAGACGCGCCGCCTAGAAAACTATACGGCTGATTCTGTTCAAAAACGCTGATACTTCTTCGTTTTGCCAACATTTAAAAACACTCGTCGACCATCTCCATATCGAAGAAGATGATTTCCAGTTATGGGGCTACGCAGTATCCATGACAACGTGTGCCAGGCTGATGTACACGTTACACTCGGCCCCGAA
The DNA here is from genome assembly GCF_000188095.3 of Bombus impatiens. NCBI lineage: Eukaryota > Metazoa > Arthropoda > Insecta > Hymenoptera > Apidae > Bombus > Bombus impatiens. Next base: position 144,892 of record NT_177702.1, on the reverse strand, counting down.
CGATGGGGTAGGTCAACGTACGGTTTGTCGCTTGGCAACCTAACAACCTACCCTGCGACCAACTGCATTCAAGGACTAGACCCTCCTTCTTTTTTTTTTTTTAATCAGTGCCATTGTTCCGCAGTTCGATTGTCACTCTCCGTTCGAACCGCTCGAGAACACGCCGGAGAAGAGGAAAAAGAGGAAGAAGGGTATGGAAGTTTTGATAGACGCCGAGGGTCAGCGCGTCTTTCGTACTTCCAAAATATGCCTCGATGACGAGCTTATTCGAAAATCGACCCCTTAAAAGCACAACCTATATTCGAGACGACTCGAGTCGTAAGTCGAAACGTAAGTCGACGAATTAACCTCCGGACACCAAAAATTTGAATGTACTTTACCACTTCAAACTCTTCAAGTTGAAGAATTACATGAAAGTAATACACCAAAAATGATAAACATGGTTAAAGAAGAAGCTTAATCTTAAAAATTGTTCAGCTTTATAACAAAGAAAACGCCAAAGTAGTAAGCACGATTTAGTATCTCAATACCTTACAAATTTATCAACGTCAGGAATCATTTATGAATTTAATTAAAAACAAGATTTATTTATAACAATAAAATATAATTTGGAACATTCAAAGACCTTCGCGTTTTGCATCTTAATCGATAAACACATCTATTTCAAACGACCACTAGCCAAGTGTACAGACGACGTTGAAGGGGTTAAAGGAAGGGTTCGAAGTTCGTTGAGAAATCTGCCGGTCGGTAGGTAGTCGCGTAGGTCGTCTGGTAGGAATTAGGTTAAACTACGAGCAATTATGACAGGATATGATTTAGCCTGGCTTTCTTAACCGTCAATTTCTGCTATGTGCACGCCAACGATTGTCCGCACGCCACTGTGCTACCGGTCAGGGCCGGCCTTTGACACGTATTCCTCGATAGCTCTTACACTATCTCGCGTTCGTAAACGACAGAATAGTTCAGAGTAATTGTTTCATCCGTGACCGTAATCATTTTACTTTGATAGCAATTCAAACGCACGAGATTAAGTCATAATAAGAAAATTTCTATTATTTTTCTTTCTCCAATTTTTGATAAATTTATTGAAATATAGCCAAAATATTGAATAACGAAAATTGCGATAAAGTTAATAACCAGCCAATTTTATGTGAGTGTACAAGTGTAAGTAGGGATACATTCCGTAATTAGTTTGCATGTAGATACGATGGTTCTGAAAGTTGTTTATTAAATACTCAAAAATATTTAAAAGTCAAATCATCTAATGCATTAAAAAGATTTTTTATGAATCTAATTTTCTAATATCTTTCCATTCGTTTGTTAAATTTATACATGCCACAAAAAATTAAATTTCAAGAACTTCTCGTAATGATTGCCGTCAATATTATAGAATTTCTAAGAAACAAAGTGTCAAGACAGAAAAACAAACGATACCAATTTCAAGGTATTCCCGCTTCGTTGCAGTAAAACGCTGACTTGATTGCGTACCTGCAGCAATAAGGGAATAAATCATTTTTGATAATCTTTTTCTTCATATCGATCAGACGGTATGATGTTCCTCAGTTTCTCCTCGTTGTCGATATTAATACAAATTACAAATTAATTGTACGGAAATCTCACAATAAGCTCACGAAAACCCTACATTGCACAGAAAACAAGAGAAAGTCTTGCCCATCGGCGAAATGCACGATAAACCTAACATTAAAGCACGATGGTTACATCTGTCTTCAGCATCAGTTTGCCCGGCATACATAACTCGTTATCGAGTCGAGGCCGATGTCACGATGAAAATTGAAATGCAGCCGCTTTCATCCAACGCGACAGGACTTATCTTTTCTCCAGCGTGGTTTTGGCGCGTCGACGAGTTCTATTAATAACGGTGTCTCAAGGAATTTCTGGTTCCATGGTCACACGAATTTTTACACTTCCCGGCATTGTCCCGTTACTAATGACTCGTGACTTTGCGCGAAATTAGAACTCTATTTTTGCACGGATAATATCCGAGACAGTGTGGGTGAAACGAATTCGCCTCGTCTTCGATTCTTCTTCGTAAATTTAACTTGGTCGTTATGTCGGTTGTCTCTCTATTGTTATTGCTGTGCACTGTATTTTTGAAACGCTTTATTGTCTCATTATGTTGTCGTTATGTGGTTGAGTATTATTCTATCACAGAACTTTTGTTTCATAGTGAGCTTAGTCCTCGATATTTTAATTTCGCTGTTTGACATTCGATGAATCTTCCTAAAAGTGACTATAAGGATTAAGGGAAAGGAAATTATTTTAAAGGCAACCACGCACATTATAATATAAAATTTAATATAAAACATATGATTATTATATCTTCGTAATGTATAAAATTATGTTTGATGGGAAACTCGTGTATGTACATCGTTTGAAAATCATGTATATCATTCACTTGACGATAACCACCTTTATCGATTAAAGGATTGAAAAGGGACGATGGTTTAATCGAATATCGGTCAAACACGGATTTACGTGTTCTCGAAAGAACGACACGTCGAAAGGGGTGACGAAAACGTAACGTTTGTGTCGCTTAATCAGATTCGAGATAAGAAACTGACACGCGTGTCTCGTAGTTCGAACGGTTTTAGGATTAATTATAGAAAGCGAGCGTCAGTGGCCTCTGCCGTATGAAACTGTCGTGCGCGAGCCAGCGAAAGTCACGTGCGACTGATTGGTACCTAAATGCTCTCATTTCCGTGTCTACGTATACAGGGCAGAGGACTTGAAACCACCGTCACGATTTGATGAAAAAGAGACAGGTTAGATAATTTTAAAGAAAAATATACCTTATGGAAAGCAATATTTTTAGTGAAAAGACTTTGTAAATTGTTTCTTCAAACATTACCCAAATGTTTTAAGTATCTGTTTCACATACAAATATTGAACTCGTAAACATTCAACTATCACCCTTCTTTGTAGCAATATTTGCTATTGCATAAAATACGACGAAACAATACGTACCGGAATATTTCATTTGCTTCGGTGTCGATTAGTTCGCATTTCACCAGTGTTAAATTGAGCATCTCTCTCATTTATCGTTTCTCTAATTTATTTCCCATATCTCCAACGAACTTGTGGTTACTAAATGTCAAAATTAACTGGAAATCAGCATATTTTCCTGTTTTTCATTCCATTCCGAACACTTGTATCTATTAAGTATTTATTAGGTGGCAAATACTCATAAATTCTAAATAGGTACATATTTGAACGTATTAATTGATTAACAAGACAACAAAAATTAATTACCTATTTAGTAACAGTATGTACCCAGTTAAAAGTGCAGAGCTGGTAAGGTGATTAAGAACAAGAGAGGTATACTTTTCTGTATTGTTGGCCGTCACGCGTTGCTATTTTGTTTTATTTATATACGTAATACTTTCGGCCAATAGGAGTGATTATCTTTGCCTACCGTGTTGGATCCGTACAAAATAGCCAATCAGAACCGCATTCCTTACGCCAGTCTTCTTTCCAGTTCCGCGCTATACTTATGTATGCAATTGTTTTAAAACACTTACGACATCAGATTCGACTTATCTCTTATCTCTTTTACTTATCATTGGATTCGTTATGTCCTTTGTAAACGAATTTCTCGTTACTGTTATAAATTGCCAAACAACAAAGAGGAATTGAAACTAGTTAGTGTCTTATATGTAACACAATTGCAATAAGACGTCGATATTCGTCATCCCACTATGATCGTGTCCTCTCGCTAATCAGTACCGCGCAGCATGTAAAGGGTAAATAGTTAATGTCTATTCTCCGATCGGGAAACCGGCGAACGAATCCACGAATTGGCCTGCGTGAGATACGACTTGGAACCATTCCGTACCCGAGAGTCAAGAGCCAATCCCACTATCTTACGGTCGCTTTGTAACCGATCGATCGTCTCTCTCGCCCCTCGCGTCTTAAATCTCTCATCTTTTTTTCCTTCTTTCTCTCAGTCCTATCTCTCTCTCCTCTTCCCTTAGACACCGCTAGACAAGCATGCTTCTCCGTGGCGACCACGCGATTGCGCATGCACACCGCACTAGCGTCAGATTAAATTCGAAACGGTCTGTAAAGCGTTACCGAGACACGTTGTGTTTTGTATAGTTTGGAATACGTGTAGCGCAGAGTACGCCATGGGGTCAACGACCCGTCTACGCTGTGGAACGCACGTACACCGACATACGGACTCGTGTGCACATTGGCACACACCCATGCCGATCCGTATACGTATACACGGTGAGCCAATATCGCCATGCACCTCCACCAGATGGAGCTGAATCTCTCTCCCTCCCCACTGCTTCTGCGCTAGCTATCTCTGTTGCAGTCACGGTTTGTGGCGCGGTTCTCTCGCTTTGCTCTACGCAAGAATCTAGCCTAGACCGCGTAGTGTGACGTAGACCATAGAGTACATGGAAGAAACGATAGACTGGCAAGTACAATATTCGTAACGAATTCTCAAATGGCGATAAGACACGCAACACGTGCACACGTGTGCATCACGATGCAAGTCGTATACATTATCTGTTGTCCATATGTTTCTATGCAGACTTTTCTCAGTTACTAGTGGACCATTTTTGGGCTTTGGGACGACCACAGCTTTTTCGGGTTTCAGGGATGATATCATTTTTAGGTGAAAATACTATGAGGTGCACACGTCATCTTGCTGTGAGATGATCAGAGTTTCCTTTCGCTCGATAAAAACTATTTGGAATCCCAAGTCTGTCAAATGGCGTCATCGGTCTGGGGCGCAGTTAAAGAGCTTTTGAATAGATTTCGTTGTGGCATATGACTCTATTACGGACGACGAAATTAAATTAGTTTATAAATACGTACGGCAAATCGATACTTATTAAAACATCTGTAGAAGGTTGTACATTATTTCCTCGGCGTGGAGATATACCTATGAGATATACCCTATGTACAGAGAATTCAAGGTAGAACCACGATGCTGCCTTGGGAGGTATGCATTGCACTGTCTGCATATAGCTGGAACTGCGAGACACCTTTGATCTTGCCAAAAAACCGACAATCGGCTCACCCTGAGACAGCCTCGCTGGTTTATCTCGCATTGTCGGTATCGTAGTTTCAGAATTTTGGTGTGATATTGCCAAAATGTTTGCAAAATTTTATTAAAAACCTTGGTCATACTGCCTCAATGAAGCTTTCTACACAGCAAACACGAAAAGTATATTTACATGAAAAAACTGACGTTACGCACAACGGAATAAACCAATTCGCAATACGGTAACGTACGACGCACATTTAAAATGCGCAAAAAAGTATGTGATGCGAGAGAATCGCTAGATGTTGTGACGCATTGATTGCATTGATTGCATCGCGGATGTATAGAGAACAATAATTATATTGGTGGTTACGAAATAAATACTTCTGAAGATCGTGGCAGGCTGATAAAGAGTCACTATGTATTGTATAAAACCCCCTCAAACGGGCTTCCCCTTTTAGCCCTGACAAAAATTATTGGAGTCAAGCGGCTACACAATCGGGCAATTATAAGCATTATTCGAATTGTGCTGCCCTAACCTGACACGGAAACGATTCTTGCATTAACTGGTAAGATCTGGTACATAATATATAATAGTATCAAATATGGAACAATCAAATGCAAAACAAAAGATAACGAACTTGGTTAATTCATTTTCTATCGAATATACGATGACCGTTTAAAACATAATGCGTGTCCCACGACGAACTAACGAATATTACGTGGTATGCGTTCAGGTTGACAAGAAATGCTCGACGATGATACATGATCGGTAACGCAATAAATTATTTTTATTGGACATGCGATAACACTGATAAAGGGAGATCGGGTAATTCATTCCTTTTTATTGTTACTTGATATAAAATAGCTCTGCTTCAGGATTATACATACGTATATATATTGAGAATTATACATTAGCAGCTTCGCAATGTAACTTTTCACTGTACGCCTACTCTTTGGCATATCTCGACAGTGTCATTATAGATTCGTGTAAGAAACAACCCTTTTGAACAAACGTCAATGACACGATGAAACGCCATTCCTGTCTACAACTCATTAGAGTGTAAGATTTGCTCTTGTATCGTTACAGTCCAGGTCCTTGACCTGTCCCAGTCCACCTCGTTGCCTGCCGCGTCCGTCAACACACTCCCTATATATACACGAATTGGCTGGTTCAATCGCCTGTTTCTTTCCCTTGATTCACGTCGATTGATAATATTCAAGAATCAGTTTGGCTATCCAATAGCAACGGTAATTTTTGTTGAAAAGTGATAATCAAGAAAAAAATTCAATTGACACTCGCGAAACCACGTTGCAGCGACGTTACACCGCCTGCACAGCCAAAAAGCGACGAGAATCACCGGAGATGGCCGAACGGCTGTCAGTTGTCGGCGAAAGCCGACGTACAGCGCACGTGCGAGTAAAACAGTGACAGATAGACGGAAAACGAAGAGGCTAAAGAGAGAACGAGTGAACAAGAAGGTTAGAAACGTGGCGTGCGCAAGTGGGAACGAGAACGAGGAAGGGCGGTGTAGGAAGAGGGGGTCTGAGAATCGACTGGACGTCGCGTCGTCGTGCACATTCGTCGCGTTTTCACGGTCAGGCTTTATCGATCGTAGAAGGAGGGCGAAGGAGCGGAAGGAAAGGAGTTTCGGAGTGCATCGAAAGGCCGTTGAACCCGGCCTTTCGGTAGTCGCGGCGTCCATAATGCAACGATTGTTGTACCCACCCGCTTCAGCAGCTGCCGAACTCGTAACGCTCTTTTAACGAGTGCACCAAACCTGACCAAGTGAAATATTTCTGTCTACGTAAGTTAAGAGCCAACTATCATTTCTCTTTTTTATTTTTTTTTTTTTTTGCCGTTTGTACCGTAGACACGTTGCGTTTTGTTGGCGTAGGTCCGAAATGTCGTGTTCCTTGCTTCCCAGGAACGAAGACTACCGCGTGTTTCGTAACTGACAGGCACAAAGTGAACGTGAAACGTCATCGTGTCACAAACGTTCCGGTCATTTTCACGCTGGCAACGTGTTTACATGGCGCGAAACTCGAGTCACCCTGACCGCTATTACGAGAAACCTTTCGCGACGATCCTTGTCCGCCGGGGAGAGAAGTATTCGCGTTCCGTTTTATATTTTCACTGGCCGAAATGTTTGTGGGCGCTAAAAATAGTCATAGCCGGAATGGTGAAACAAGTGTACACCGACTCCGCTTACGAAGGACCCAGACACGTCACTATTATTATTGTTATTATTATTATTATTATTATTATTATTATTATTATTATTATTATTATTATTATTATTATTATTATTATTATTATTATTATTATTATTATTATTATTATTATTATTATTATTATTATTATTATTATTATTATTATTATTATTATTATTATTATTATTATTATTATTATTATTATTATTATTATTATTATTATTATTATTATTATTATTATTATTATTATTATTATTATTATTATTATTATTATTATTATTATTATTATTATTATTATTATTATTATTATTATTATTATTATTATTATTATTATTATTATTATTATTATTATTATTATTATTATTATTATTATTATTATTATTATTATTATTATTATTATTATTATTATTATTATTATTATTATTATTATTATTATTATTATTATTATTATTATTATTATTATTATTATTATTATTATTATTATTATTATTATTATTATTATTATTATTATTATTATTATTATTATTATTATTATTATTAGGAATCCGGTTTCGACTTGTTCACGCCCTTCGTGGTTTTTCCATGTATCCCTAGAGAGAGCGAAAGGGAGACGAAGCACGGGGTGGTAGAAAGAAGGAACGCGAGAGAGGCGGTGTACCATATACACACTATACACTATATACATGGCTGCGAGCGACAGAGTAAAACGAGTGAGAAAGAGAGACAGAGATAGAGCGAGAAGTCGAGAGAGGCGACGCATGTGCGAGCAACAACGATGTATTTCGGTGCAGCGCTCCATACACCGCGTGGAGGTCAATGCCCGTCCTTACTCCGGCCCAAGGAAGGAGCGGGAGGTTACGGTAGAAGGGATAGAGGGGCTAGAGGTCGGAGAAGGGAGACACAGGGAGCAAGCACTGAGCGGAAAAAATGAACAAACATTCAGAAAGACCAGAAAAGGGATGCATGGAGTGCTCGTGCACTACTCCTCTCTACCCTTTCTTCGCTTCGTGTTAACTTTCATTAATTGACGAGCTAAAATTTATGCTTGATTTGGACGGTCCCGTTTTAAAACGGCGTCGCCCTTTCTCCATTTAGTGTTCGCGTTCAGAAAACAAGTACGATTTAACGTTTGTTATTTACGATTCTTTAAAATATAATCACTAAGTAGATTATTCGTTATTTAGGCAATATATTATATAAGCAATATTCGTTATTTCTATCTTCCGAATATTATTGATCATTTTGTGTAATCACTCGTAGCTTGTGTTTCATATTTTTCTTTCATTTTCTCCTTGGAACTTCTCCTTTTAAATAAATAAAATTTTCCTACATTTTCCTATCTGTTCCGAATTGCTTCCATGAAAATTATCTCGTTTCGTATGAGACAACACGCCTGTTTCGACTTATTTACAACCAAGGTTTGCCTCGATTCATCTTGAACGCACTTCGATAATGATAATATTTATTTAAAAAGCTAACGGTATGTTTAGCAGGCGCGCTTCTAATTTCATGTAAACGCGTTTCCGCGTCCCGGCGCTTATCTAGCCGCGTGTCGTTCATTTATTCTCGGTACTGATTATGCAAACTTTTGACACACTGCCAATCGGCCGCGATGATTCACTGGCCACCAAAATTGATCCCATCGAGTTGGAATTCTGTTCGATGCACGCTGCAATTTACGCGGTAGACCTACTCCGTTTTACTAAACTGTTCTACTGTAAACTACTGTTCGCAACAATTCCAGTTTAGTATTTCCACAGTTATCTTGAACCGTAACATTATGAATTATGATTTCTTTATCAGGTACTTAATTTTAGGTACTTATTTTTACTTATTCTTCGATACAGACCATTTGTCGCCAAGGGAAGTAAAAGGATCCTGAATTTTTACTTAATTACCGCAACCCAGCAGAGAATTTCAGGGATTCCGATATTTCAGTATCTCCAATTATCGGCAAACTTAGGAAAGTATAATGTACATCATTAAATGAATTTATATTAAATTAATTTTTATAGTACGGTATATGTAAATATGTAACATAATACATAATATAATACATACAATACAAAAAATTAGTCGCGTCCTAATGACAATAGGAAATTGGTAATTAACCTCGCGCAACAAATTTTTATTTTACAGCATTTAACTTCAGTATAAAGTACCGAGACTCAAGTTAAAATTCAGACTAAACTATGCCATGGATATAACCTATCTTTGTTAAATTGCAGCTATGTATAATCTGTGTCACGAATATGGCTCATTGTTAGCGTTGTAAGGTAAGAGATTAACAAGAGGTTGTCGAAAAAGTTTGAAATATTCGATCGATCATTCTGGAAACGATTTTTGTACTATGGCGAAACGTAGTAACTTCTTGCGAGAACGCTCGATCCTTATACCAAGGAGAACGAGGAACACGTAGCAGACTGGCTGCCCGTGCAACATTGATGAGACATTACGACCGATGTCGGTGGGCCGGGATATATGATTGCAGACACACCAAATGTATGTACTCTTACATCGAGTGTAATCGTACATGTGGTGCACTTGTGCGACGTTCCTTGATTTACGAGTGCCAAGACACTTGAATATTGGGGCATACGTTGCCTCTACTGGAGTTCTGTATAAAGTAATTGTGATATTAATGTAGATAATCGTTTAACGATCATTGTTACTTCGGTATATTATTTGTTTAAGTTTATTATTTGTGATGAATTCGGTATATTACCTATTCGTTTTACCTACTTGTATTAACAAAAACTCAGAAGACAAAATATATTTAACACATCATTGGAAGTCTTAAACGGATCTTGCTCAGTCAGAGAATAAGAACTTCTCTTCTGAAAAATTATTTGTTTATCATAATACTCTGTGTTTAAGTTAAACAAACTTGAATAAAGAAAGAAGAAAGAAGGATTTATTAAAATTATTGAAATTGCTTTAATGCCGCTTTTAGTTATCAGGCATATCCATATAAACTCTTCAAAATACGAAATTATTATTGCATTAGAGAGCTTTCTAGCAGTTTGAGAATTATTTCTCTTTGTCCTGGCATTACGCTCATTTGAATTAATGAAAACACGAATTAAACATGAATGCGAGAAAAAATTTATGAAAGTTTAAACGTGCAAAAATCGATTTAATATTTTAATTCTTCCTTGTTGCTTTTTAATATTATACATAAGAAAATAACTTTTGTTTCATCGTTCGAGGAAAAAAAAGAACTTTTAATTTCACAGTCGGATGATTATCGTTTTCATATTATAAAATGTTACGATATTTTGCCATTTCTCTTAAAAAGAAAGAAAAGGATACTTTTATTTTATTAAATTTTAAATTACATTCAACTTCCAAAAACTCAATCAATTAAAAAACCTAGAAATTCATTTCCTATTATATGCTAAATAAGATACGTTACCTCTACGAAACAACCGAAATAAGAAAAGGAACGAAGAATCAAAAAAGTTAATTGCTATCGTTATACATTGTGATACTTCAACATTGCGAGAATTAGATTCAAAATCCATGTGTCTATTAAAAAGAAAAACAGGAAGAAAATAGTATAGTGGATCAAAAAGAAATCAGAAACGATCGAATATTATCAGTAATATCAGTTGGGCGTATGAATGGAAATAGAAATGAACATACTTAAGCAGTTACACGTATGACATCACGTACACCTATCGACAGTGCTCTCATTTGTCGTCGCCATTAACCTAGTAACATGGTGAATGACCGTATCGTGCAATCTTTCCTTCGCTTCCTTTCCATTTGTTTGCTACACGCCAGTCACCTTGTCTTCTGAAGTTAGATTCTTTGTAATTACAAACTTCCTCTATCGCGATCACTGTTTCCATTTCCCAGTGGCAATTCGAAGAACGTTTCAAGCACAGAAGCGCTTTGATAATGAACATTATTTTTGCATCGGCTTGTTATTCGAACGTTTTAATACAATGGTGTTAGACGGTAATGTAACTTGTGTCGGGAATGCTATTTTCTGTGTTATTTGTAATTCTGGAATTCGTTAGTTGCTCGCAACATGTTATTAAATGTTGATTGGCGTGTCGAGAGAAGTAAAATTTGCGATGTAAAAAGATTTCATTTTATTGATTCCAGCTTGAACTTAACATAATATTAAGGTTGGTGGTACGTGGAATCTGAAATAATTGTTCTAAAATTCTTATTATAAGTTACTACAACGCCAATTGATTGACAGGTATTATAATAATCTTAAAGCATAACGTAATTAGATCTTTCACAAGTTAGAGGCAGTGGTAAATCAAGATCCTCCATCGTCAATATTCCACGGGAATTACAACTTCCTGCGGTCCGCCGAACGCCGAACATAATAGTTTACTTGGATCGGTCGGTGAATTTCAAAGTTCCTCCTAAAGCCATCGACGAGCATAGTTACACATATTCATAGTCAGGTTACGTTTATCCGGCAAAGCAAATAGAAGATCGATACGATTACACGCAAATGTTTGAGGAATCGGTATCGGACCGTGGTCATAGCTGACAGACGATAAGCTACTAAATAATTCCGTCCACCATCGTGTACGCGTGAAAAAATCGCAGAGTTGACCGCATTATTCTATAAATTGTATAAATTGACTTGGTGAATCGATAATAAACTATTATCCATTTTATATTTGCTATTACTAATACCTAATTTTATCCAAATGTGTATCCAAATTACGTGTATCTTGATTTAAAAAGAATTCCCTACTGAAGGTAAAGATCATATTTGACGTTATGTTTATAAAAATTTCTTTGTATTAACACGATCCTGAAATAAGAACTATGGCAGGTAATGACTTCTTTGCCATTGAAAATTGACCTTTCAATCTCAAAAGATTATCTATTATTTAGTCACTCTTTGTCACACTTTTAGACAACGCTAAAAACTGAAAAATTTTAAAGCCAGTCCATGTTCCGGTTTCTAAAATACGCCTGCGTCTCAGCTATCCGCGACTCTCATCGAAGATTGAGCAAAGTTACCTATGTGGAAAGCCAACCACAAATTCGGAGGAGAAACCAGTCGCTTAAAAAAGAGAAAAGAATTCATACTACGAAGAAGGTTCCTTTCTATATCGTTTCTCCTCTGCCGTTGAGACTATTTTTCGAACTAGTTCCCGGTGGAACCGAGGATTGGGAAGCCTTAGGTGAGAATGAATTATGAAGCCGCACGTACAGAACGAAGAAACATCTGTCCATGGTATCCTCGAATCGTATACATTGTTCCTCGGTGACCACTGTTCGCTTAAGCACACTGCTCTGTGTACTTACATTCTTCATTAGATTTGTCATCGGTCACGAGCTCCTATAGTTGGGCGCGGCATGATTAACGATCCGAGAATTGACTTTGTACTTTCTTCTTATTTACGCACTCGCGCCCATACACACGACCGTGGATGAATAAAACGCTTAGATTTATAATTTACGGCGCAGCTCGTTGCGACCTCTTTTTAACAGTAATAGTTTCTTGTTCTTAACGATTCGACAGCCGATTGATATGTTTCTGCGTAGCAGGTTGAATAGGTTAACCCTCGCATGCCGACATCCGGGCCATCAAAGATCAGATGCTCGAGAACACTTCGGGTCTTCTTACTATAATAAATACCCCAGGTAATTTCAGCTTTCGACTTACATTAAAAGAATTGTCAGTATCCTCAGTAGCTAATAATATTGCAGTAATATTGAAAGTAAATTATATAACTTAGTATAAAAATGAACACTAAAGATAAATAAACAAGTACACGATAGTACGTGATTCGAAACTTGCAAAAGCATATCCTAGCAAATTATAATCCGTGAAAAGTGGAACTCGTAGAGAACGTTCAATAACCCGGGTCGGAAAGGCAGAGCGTCGGAAGGAGCGTTTAGAAAGCAATTTCCCGGACAAAGAATCGGCGATTATCCGAGAGTAATCGCGACATGCCGGTAGTCGGTTGACACCAGGAAGCGTGCCGCTAAACTCCCCCGGTTGCGGTGCAATTGCAATCATCTCGCTGCCTAGCCACTTTCACTGCTGACCTACTGTTACGACGCGACGTCCTGGCTCGTCGGTGACGTGACACGGCACCTTCTACACTCTACACTCTACACTCTACACGGTGTCTGCTCGCGCGCGCTCCCGCGCCAGCGCCTATGCACGAGTATAGACGTACGCGCGGCGCACGCACTCATCCTGTGCGTGCGAGAGCGTATGCAATTGCACACTAAGACCTATTCACGATTTTTCCGCGTGCACGCACAACCGTTAAGCAAAGCGAACCAACAGGAGAGAAGATCACAGTACTTCATTTTACGTAACTGATCTTCTTGACGATTGATGAAATTTGAGAAATTTTGAATAATATCCTAATGAACATAGGTCTAAATATCATTAGTTTCAGAGTATTATTACCATTTCTATCCACTCATTGTCTGCTCATTATTATATTAAAAAAAACAAAGTTACACTGATAATGTATTTACTAAAGCAAATCTACATACATGCATACATGTATATAAAGATGAAAATGGAGAGAGTCTGAAAGAGACATCTCGTGGTTTGCTAATCTTCTTTTATACTTTGTCTTCCATGTCACGAATCACGAATGTCATGATCCTCATCGTAGCTGCCAGATCACGAAACATTTTGACGAGGAAGATCGATCCTCTGTTCTGCAATATTCTTCACATAAACATCAGAGACAAGATGGGTCAAAGATAGAGATCACCGGTAAATAAATCAATGATTTTCAGAAGAATCGGAGGGATAAAAACATAGATTTCTATCCTATTGCGAAGTGTGTAATAATAGTACTTTTCAATTGCAAAATGGCTGAAACCATACTTTCGACATTTCCTGTTTGCAAATCTTTTAATATCAATTCCGTCCTTGATGTTTTCTTCCAGATTGATTAAAAGAGCGATAAAGATTAACCTCGGCCATTAATAAATAACTCTAATAGCCATATTTTTTTAATTTGCCTTAACAATAGAGTTATTTATTATTATTATTAGAGTTATTAATAGACTTATTTGCTTTAACAATAGGTATTTTCTGCAATATTAGTTTGAAATGTTCGTCAATATCAAATGTCTCATAAAATCTTGTCTCTTAGGATCTTTTTAAATAGAATCTTGACAGGATCGAAGAAAAATTGAGTAAATAAAAATGAAGATACAGAAACGCTCTCCTTGCGGAGAGAGTTATTCGTGAACGATGTATTCGTTCATATGAACTACTTGATACTGCATTCTTGAACATTGGTAGTCCGCTCTGGATCGCATATCCAAACCATGCAAACGCCCCAAGCAATTAGCAGTATCTTCCCGTGGGTTTTTAGGAGAAAGGGAAAGAATAAAATTGCTAATACCGATACAGGTACCTTCGTGGATCTCTTGGGGTTGGACTGTAAAACGTAATCTGTTGGCATTTTTAGTGAACAACCAAACTCTTGCTGTTTTTATTACATTGTTATCTTTTACCTGATAAATCTTTTTTTTGTTCTAGTTTTGCGCTACATGCCCTCGACTAACGTTTTACACACTCGAGCTAGCAGGAAAACGCGGAAGAAGAACGTTGAAGAAGCGGCAGGCCGTTGCCTCTACAGGGCAAGGTGCATGAACCATAGATGGTTACGCAAACCCGCAAAGTCGTCATGTATCAGACCATACAGGCAGCTCTCGTTCCTGGTGATACCATGATCGCACGCGCAAAATGCATAACTTATTGTGGGTCCTACGGCGGTGAAAGTTGCCCGAAGTTAACCCGCTAGCAACGATTCATTACGCGTCATGAAAATGCAACAGAACATTTAATATAGCTATCGATGTAACATTGTGTTATCTGCTTCGAACGACGACGTACAAGTATAGGAAAGATCGTGTTGACATTCTTTCTTTCTGTACACCTTGTAAAGATGGCACGTAACGGGTAATGGTCTTCCCTCTGGTAATTTGCAATATAATTATAAAATTAGGTATCTTAAAGCATTAGCTATTTTTCCTTTCTTCTTCCTTATTATTTCGATATTTCGACAAGATTGGAACATGTTACAAATCACTGACATCTGAATTGACTGATCCTCCCGAGCGATTTTTCTTTCTGTGCATGCTGTTCGTAGCATATGCTTACGCACTTCATTTAATTTAGTCCTCCAAGCCCATGTATATATTTTAAGAGTTACCTATCTAAATAACAATGCAAAATACAGTACGGATTCAAAGAAATTTCGTGCCGT
This sequence comes from Bombus impatiens, assembly GCF_000188095.3. NCBI lineage: Eukaryota > Metazoa > Arthropoda > Insecta > Hymenoptera > Apidae > Bombus > Bombus impatiens. Next base: position 129,433 of record NT_177702.1, on the reverse strand, counting down.
ATAAAGAAAAGAAGGAGGTCGCGGTGATTGGCAACGTAGTGTCGTTGCACTTCAGAAGCCCTGCAAAGCTTCCAAGCTCGTAAAGCATTTGGAATTTTTAGAGCACCTTACGCTTGTTTCGATCGAGGAAGAAAGAGTGGCTAGTGATTTTCGTCATGCAAAAACGTTATGGTATCGCAAACATAATCATATATTTTTAAAAGATTAATCTTTCTGAAAGCGCGTGAAAGTAAATATGATACGGGGCGCGAGTGAAAATGTTTAATCGGATACCATCCAATTGGAATAAAATTCATTGTCTAGAAACAGGCAAGCGAAGCTACCCTCTTATCGCCGCTGCGGTAGGACTATTTTTTTTTTTTTTTATTTTTATTTTTAATGGAACAATCAGCTGACCGCAACAGCGAGGTCTATTGTCAAGTGCCTCTCTCTCTTTCTTTCTCTACCGAGTCTGTTATCCGACAGGAAGGAAAGCGTGGTCGAGATTAAATTCCCTCCATTGGCAAGGTTGTTGCACTACATTCCCGACATTCATAGTCGTTCCATTTAAAGGTTAAGGTTTGCCCAATTTCACGATCAAAGAGAGAGTGAATTAACGCATTCATTGCGTATATCTCGGATCCGAGTCGGACATCAGCTCTGGACAAATTTTATTTGATATACAAATAAAAAGTAACAATTTGAATAAATAATGTTTTTTAGTTTAATGATCAGTTGTAAATAACATAGCAAATAATCTAAAATGCTAAATATAAAAAACGCCTCGATCATTTTTTGAACAACCTGAGGCCTGCTTCGGACGAACGGTTTGCGGCAAATCGGCGACGTTGGAAGAACAGAGAAATAAAGTTTTTCTATTTCACAAAGAAGGGATACATATGTATATGCATGTATTGCTTTGTCCTTCCAACCCGCTGTCGCTGCGACGATTTGTCGCAAACCGCTCGTCTGCATCGGGTCTAATACGCCTCGATTATCGCACAGCGACCGAGCTACATGATTGGCAAACCAACGCCAAGCTTTAACTTCCTCGAAACAATGTTCCAATTATTCTCTCTTCGTTCGCAGGAGGAATCGCCCGGCGCGACACGGCAGCTACCACCGAAGCATAAGAGACGCGGTCCCTTTTTCCTTTCAGGTAGGGTCCGTGAGTTTCAGAGCGAAGAGCCCTGACACTCGGCAGAAAGACGGTAACGTTCGGCTCCTTTTTTAAGCCGGTTGCTTTTTCTCGCCATTTGCTTCGGCTTTTAATAACTCCCACGAGTAAAAACGGCCCCTCCAGTGTGACCGCGTGGATACACGAGGTGGATACGTCTGTATGTATAACCACCGCCACCAGTCAATGACCCTGCTTTTAATGCCGAATACTCATTTGCTCCTCGCATCGAGACGAAGCTCAGCCTGTTACCATTGCGATGCTTGCTGCTCATCGCGCGATTCTTTTCCGTGAATTTTCGTACGTATCAACGTCGTTCGATGTTAGACAGCGACAAACGTCTCCGGGATTTGAGACTACAAGTTATTATGAGTTTTAGAGATGAAAACAATATAACAAAGCAATTGGAATGTTCAATGGATATAACAATTCTTAACTGTCCGTAAAGCGATAAAGCAAGCAAAATCTATTCGCCACGTTTTCCTAAATCCTGTCACGTGTAAAATCAGGTCGATGATACATAAACACATGATAAGGTTTATAACATAAATATATAGCATAAATTTACAAACAGGAATAAAAATATGAACAGAATGGAAGTTAACATCAGTGCCCAATATGTTAATAGGTTAATATACCTACCATTGTCATTGTCAAACTTCCCGGTAACCATATTTCACGTGCAATACAATTTCCTAATATTCACAAAATCATTTCTAACCTCCTAAAGCCTACATCGTTTACCTCCCAACATCAGCCACGATCACTGATGGTCCCTTTATCACCAAGTTGTCCATGAAATGCACGGTGTCGGTTCGTATCGAACGACCCTACGGAAATTTCCGTTTTCCCCGATCGGTAGCCACGCAGTTGGCCCGCAGTCGGTTCCTCGACTCGTAAATTCTATTACGTCTCATTCAGGCAGCGCGTGCGTTTCGCGTGCGTCGCCGCGCGTTTTCGCGCGTCGAGATTTCGCCCTGTCTCGAGATGCGCGCACGAATACGCGCGGACCAGAGTTGCATTTCGATGTATTTTTATGCCCGAGTCATCGCTCCCACGGTGTAATTTTATCCGGCGTGAGTGATACGGCAACGTTCCGCAGTGCGATCGCGGACACGAGAGAACACGTCGATCGAGGAAGAGACGAAAGTGATGAGCGTAACAGCGATTTCTTCAGGCTCGCGAGTTTATACGAGGGTTTAGCGTTTCATCGATGGCAAACGCTTAAGTTGGCTCTTACGATTACTTTTCTTATTATATATTTATATTCTTATTGGTAGTATGTAGTAGTAGATAATACAATACGGCATGCTAGAACCTACATATATAATTAGTATTGGAATTTTATTTGCTGTAAAACCTCTTCGTTCTGACATACATTAACCTCTGTACATGCTCCACTATAGCGCTGCAACGGCGACCATGAAGAAGGAACGAAGGTTACTGTATAAATGTATTAACATTTACGTTCATTTAGTTTAATATTTACGCTGTAACATTTAGTAAAAAGTAATGCCAGAAATGACATTATCTTACTCTATTCAACTTTGTTATCTCTATAATGATGCAAAAACATGCACGTAATGCCATTTTGCTCTTGTAGATCACATCAGAAGTTTCCAAAATTACATCCGTATATTTAAGATGTCTACGCCTACACATTCTATAATAAGGAAGAAGGAGATAGAGATAACAAATGCCTTATCACGCTGACTGTCTTTCGTTTGTCAAACGATACGAATATTTATCTGTATTTATGACAGATAACTCCTCGTTGGAGAAAGTGTATCAGGGTCAGTGACCTCGTGGTTATATAAGGTTTGAACGTCACCCGTCTCATTCATCGCATCTTTATTATTAATGAAATATAAATCGATATACATCAACGCTTGCCGTGTAAATAGACCGACAGCGGCGTGGATTTGAAAAGAAAATAGAAATTTACGAATTACAGAAACCCTAAGATCGCAGTGCCTGATGCTTCCTCCAAAAGATCAAACGTCTCATAAAGAAAGTGTAACAGATAAAGAAGAAAATCGCAATTAAAAAATTAATTATATGTACAAGACCAACGAGAAAATATTAACGCTCTATGGTTGATATCGCGAATATTAGTTAATTGGACGAGACTAACATTTTTCCTTCTTCTCCAATATCTTCATTAACATAACATTAAGGAAAATTGTTATTTAATATTTATTAACGTTTCTGGCTAAGTTCCGGAGACCGAGTTCGAAGAAACGAATCGCAGGTGACAGACTAGTAGTATACGGCGACCGCACATTTCGAACGGCTAGCACGCTTTTATCCTCCATTTCGAACGGATCCCTCTCTTCTCTCTTTTTTTATTTCGCTTTCCTACGCTCACATAAAACTAATTTAGCTACCGAGACGATGACTGCGAAAAAAGAACTGCCGCGATTGGTTCTCTTCCTGAGCCGAAATTGCGGCGGTAAACCTCGTGTTCTAATGCGGTGAACTTCGCATCGAATTTTTCAACATCACACAGATGACATTCCCGGAGCCGAAATTGACACCAATGAAACAAAGGATAGTTGTATTTTTCGACTGTTTTATTCTTCTGTCTCTTTTCCTTGTAATAGTATATCAATAGTACTTAATAAATACAGTTATTAACTATGAAAATTCAAAGATTCCTCTTAAATCGCGGTTTTCTATAATTTAGGATCCGTTAGGACTGAATTTTCCATATTTCTTGATCTCCATATCATTTTGCAAGACTGTCAGAAAAAAAGGACAAGAAGAAGAAGAAGTAATTCCCTTCCCTAAACGCCAAACATTAAGAACTTCATAAGTTCAAAGCAAAGCTTGAACGGTAGAAAGTTAACGAACTTGGAAAAAACCTGTGCTCCTCGTTAACTATTGCGTCGCCAAACTTCATATCTCGGCCACGTTTCGTGCCGGACATCATATTCGAGTCATTTCGAAGAGTCGTTTTACAGAAAATTATTTCGACGCTGGTGTTAGAACTATTCAAGACCTCGATATTTCCGCCAAAGCCACTTAACGCAGCTCGTTGACTTCATTAATCGTTACATTAAAGCGTGCGACGAAAATAGAAGTCTGAAGAAAAGAGTTTGTCTTCGGCGTTCTATGATCTGGACTTTAGAATCGTCATATGTACTTCAAACGTTACAACAGCGCATTCAAGTAAACTGTCATAAACAACGCTACAATCTTGAGTTACTCAATGTTAAACATCGTCTGTTAAACTTAAGTATGTAAACTATCGTCTTTTCGATCCAGATGCAAAAAATCATACATATCAACGATCGTTTCATACTTTTCTTAAATTTGGGCAATCCATACGCAAAGGATTAAAAAAATGTAACGACACAAATGATAATTCCCCGATGAAAAGAAAGGAAGAAAGGACCTTCTACTTTGAAGCGAACGATTCTATTGGACGATGCACGTAGAATTCAGACTAGTAAGGTGTCCTCCGACTAGTAAATGCATCGTCCTCGGGGAGAAAGTTTATTGCAGTGGCGGTATTAACTTACACGATCTAGTCAACAAACAGACGATGGAACCAGCTAGGTTCCGAGCCTAGGATAAAATTAGCCAGGATTGGATCTCGCTCGAAGTTATGCTCGACCGGTTATGAGAACGGTTGTGCAACGTAGTTACAACCGCGCTTCAAGAACGAAGAACTCTTCCGAGATATGAAAGATGAAATGAGATCTATCGGCCACGCGCGGCCACCGATGCGATGAGACGTTCTCCTTCCTTCGGTCATTCGATATTTATGCGGTGTCAATAATGTATTCCACGATGTTCATGGCTGATCTTGCCGCAAGAAAAATCTTCAAGAGAGGAACGGTGAAGATCGAAGAGTAGGAAAACGCGATAAATCTGATATAAATAATAGATAAATCAAGTATTTAATACGCTTTAATCGAAAGATCTGAAATAGCTGTTTGATAAAAGAAACGGAGGGACGAGGCACATAAAATATTCTGTTAAATCGAAAGTGACAAGAAAAAACTGTTCATTAATGTTTATTTAATATTCGATGTGGGTATAAAAAGTATTTAATTTGGAACATCTACGAACACGTTTTCATCATTTATGTTCAAAATAACCCGTCGGAGTAGGTACTAATAGCCGTCAATAATAAATTAAAAGCGGCGGACAACGTTGAACGCGATTTCCGTGTTAATTAGCGATGGAAATGATGCCCAGTCAAGTGGTGTCAATAGTTTCGATGAAAGTATTCATATTTTGCAAATATCCAGGAATCCGGCGATATTGATCCGGCGTTCGATTACATGATCAATTGCGTTAGGTATTTTGAAAATTATATCAAATATTTGTTATCTTTTACATCGTTAATTATTTTTTTGATAAGGAATCGTCTCCTACTCGCTTACAGAATAGTTTCATGTACTATAAAACTGCTTAGATGTTCGTTTCTCGATACCCTGTGCGTTCTCAATCGTCAGACGGAAATGCAAACGCAAGAAACACCACTCGGATATCGCACCTGTTAACCCAGTTAATTGCTTTAGCTCGCGTAGCTTGCGTAAGCATTGTTATACGGAGAGATTCGACGCAATGATACCACGCGATTTTTAGTAGTAGATGCAAGGAATCGCGGACCGATGATTATAATGCGGGAATGTTCTTAGATCGTTCGAAGGTGATCAACGTCGTAGATAAATCGTAAAGAGTGATTTCGTTGCGGTTATACGGATCCGTGACTAATGTCACGGTCGATGAGACTGCGCCCTTTCGTTTGCCGCGCCAACAATTGTTTAAAGATCATGGTTCAGAGAAATCATGTTTTACGGATCAGCCATAATTTCATTCGATAAACAGCTAGATAATAAACCATTTAGGGACAGATGCTCAGACTAACATCCGTTCTTTATACGCAAGTAATATGCAGGATGTCCCAAAATCGTAATACAATCGAAAAGGGGGAGCACGCGTTCTTAACAAATATTTAAATAATATATAAACTCGATCTTTCCGAAAACGGGGTTCTATAACAATAGAACTATTATTTATTCTACATTTGCGACTTCTACATCAGGAATCATCTTTCGATTGTACCTACAACGATTTAAAAAACACTCTGTATAGAACAGAATGCTATTTATACGAACCTGTTGAAAGACAAGACGGTTGATCGACAATTTATGATCTCATATCGATCAGTTCTCAGCCCGATGGCCACGATCAAAGTGTAATCACAGTCCTTCAACGAACGTGGAATTTCATACAAAGAGGTGACAGCACCGAAATATCTTGAACGATGAAACGAAATTGAGCCGTGGAAGAAAACGCGTCTAATGAACGTCTTCGAGGCACAGAAAAATTCTCGTCGACATGAACAGGACGAATATCCAGTGACAGAAGCAAGACGAGCGAGTGAGTTATGGCTTGCTTTTAGATCGTGAGGATCTCTCCGGAGAGATCGGAACCGCGGTTTAGAAAGTGAGACGAGCTCGAGTCGTCTGATTCTTACCGATCCCGAGGTTTGTAATCGCTATGAAAAGCGAATGCATTATTCGTGAATCGTATATTGCGTATTTTGTACGTGTAATGTGTATGGTAGGAGGAAAATTAAAATATATGGCAAACTTGAAAATTTGTAATTAAGGATTATAATCGCGACGCTGAACTGAACTCAAAAACCCTTTCTGTTATACCGAAAACTCACTAGAAAATCATCCTAAAACCTACAATTATTATTTCAGATACCACGCGTAAAAAAAGGAGTATCTGAAACAAGTAGTATTTGAAAAAGAAAGGAAAAGAAGAGAAAGGGAGAAAGAAATATCTCTGAGGAAACAATCATTGTTTAGGCTACGTGCAGAGCGTTTGAAACATTAGCATCGAGCGTTCGACGCTCCATTCAGCAAGGCTTGTCCGTGGTCGTCCGCAACCAATAGCGAAATGGAAGCGAGAGTCGCGGTGAGGAGTTGCTCGAAAGAGGTGAAAGTCCATAGGCACACCATGAGCGACGTGTACCGCCATTCAGCCTGTGGCCCAGTCGTTGACTAGTGGACGGCCTGTGAACGAGTCGATGAGTCCAGTCGCAACTGGACTCGCTACACTGGCTCTCGAAGCGGCGCGTCGTAGACGAGGATTCCGCTAACTTACTCATCGTACCGCTAGTCCACGCTTATTCCGCGTCTGTGCGCGCCACGTCTGCGCTGTCAGACCACCATGCTGACCGTTGCCGCTCCGTGACTTGCTACGTGACTTCCGGGTTTTCCCTTTCCGCCTCGTGACTCATTCGCGTCAAGATCGGAATAACGTGGGTCCAATATATACAAATTGGCATACGCGTTCATGAGTTCAAATTTCTATTTTTTAGCGAGACAAAGCAAGAAAAGATGGGCAGATAGAAGAAGATTTCTTATCGATGTTAATTTCAATATCATATTTCTAAACCGTAATTTCTAAATCATCTAATCATAAACTAATTCATAATTAGATTATTTTCAAGTCAAATTAGAGATTGGCTTTTTGTTGTAGACGAAGATAGCATTAATGTTAACGCTGCAACCGTTAACGACACATTATTGTAACTATGCTTATGATCCGTGCGGAAAATGGAAACTTCTGTATATATATTA
>NT_177702.1:113457-121155 GCF_000188095.3 Bombus impatiens | reverse complement strand
TGTGTGTGTGTGTGTGTGTGTGTGTGTGTGTGTGTGTGTGTGTGTGTGTGTGTGTGTGTGTGTGTGTGTGTGTGTGTGTGTGTGTGTGTGTGTGTGTGTGTGTGTGTGTGTGTGTGTGTGTGTGTGTGTGTGTGTGTGTGTGTGTGTGTGTGTGTGTGTGTGTGTGTGTGTGTGTGTGTGTGTGTGTGTGTGTGTGTGTGTGTGTGTGTGTGTGTGTGTGTGTGTGTGTGTGTGTGTGTGTGTGTGTGTGTGTGTGTGTGTGTGTGTGTGTGTGTGTGTGTGTGTGTGTGTGTGTGTGTGTGTGTGTGTGTGTGTGTGTGTGTGTGTGTGTGTGTGTGTGTGTGTGTGTGTGTGTGTGTGTGTGTGTGTGTGTGTGTGTGTGTGTGTGTGTGTGTGTGTGTGTGTGTGTGTGTGTGTGTGTGTGTGTGTGTGTGTGTGTGTGTGTGTGTGTGTGTGTGTGTGTGTGTGTGTGTGTGTGTGTGTGTGTGTGTGTGTGTGTGTGTGTGTGTGTGTGTGTGTGTGTGTGTGTGTGTGTGTGTGTGTGTGTGTGTGTGTGTGTGTGTGTGTGTGTGTGTGTGTGTGTGTGTGTGTGTGTGTGTGTGTGTGTGTGTGTGTGTGTGTGTGTGTGTGTGTGTGTGTGTGTGTGTGTGTGTGTGTGTGTGTGTGTGTGTGTGTGTGTGTGTGTGTGTGTGTGAATTCAATCAAAAAGCGTGCATGCAGAACAATGAGTTAGTCAGCTCGGTCTGTTAACATCCGTCGCCGAAGCCATTCTAAGAAATTATACTTTGTTATATCCAAAATCTGATTTTTGTTCACCCACTACCCCCGCATAGTTAATATTGAAATGTCTAAAAGTTAAGAAATTATATGTTATTACAAAAATAAACAAATTACCGATAATAATGATAAATTATTACAATATTGACGGCTAATAAAAATATTATTGACTTTACTTTGACAAATTTAAACTTTAATTCCTACCTCATAGTTAAGATAAAACTTCGATTTCTAAACATTCGATCATTTTTCACAACACGAAGGAAATACAACACTTAACAAATGATAACTCTACAGCGCCATAATAGTTCAAGGAACTCAAAGATCGCAAGGCAATCCGATCCGACCGCAGATACCGCTATAGTTACTCACAGTACCGCTAGTCCAAGGTTATTCGTATCCCGCGTGGAGCAAGCTGGATCATTATGGTGTCCCATGTTCCGCAAGAACCCCGTTTTCCCTTTTACCATCCTCCCCTCGCTCGTGGGATCCCACGAGGGTGAAAGTGAGATCGACGTCTTATTGAAACCGGGAAAGTGACACGCTGTTTTAGTCTTCTCTCTTCTCTTCACCTTGTTTCCTTTTTCTTTTCTTTTTTCTAACTTACGAACTTACATACGTCACGTTTAATAGCTCATGTTGCGAATGGGTAACTAACTATTGGATTAACGAAGGTCGAAAATCGATATAATAGCCCTTAGTCTGTTGTAAAACAAAGAGAAGGGAAACATTTTATCTGCGATCACCCAAAAATTCGTTGCGTATTTGTTAATTTTCTGTTCGACACTGTTGAATAATCGATAGGATTTGTTTATGTTATGTGGAATGAATGTGTTTAAACAAAAACTTTAATGTTAGACATCTTAAACGCAGTGGAATAGACATATGTAGGACAACTTTGTAGAACAACAATCGAGATATCGAGGCCACCAGAAACAATCAGAATGATCTAAATATTTCTGTATTTCAAATATTTTATAAATATTTAAATAGTCCATCTCACCTACTTACTGTATACAATCGTATATAATGAATTCTAAAGTCTCGAGAAACTTCGAAATGAAAACATAAACAGAACGATCTGAAAGAGTTCTGCAGTAATAGTAATTCGGCGTAAGCTTCATCAACTTCCATGTCGAAATTAACAGGTGAGCCTAAACTAGACTAGAATTTTATCCAATAACTTTGTCTTAAGGTTCGACATTCCTAAGAAAAGAAAATGAAATACTCAGATGCACTTGATACAGCCCCGAGGATACGACTCCTCGTTACATAGCGTTTAGAGTGCTTTCGAAGTTCTTAATTGCAAAAAAGAGGGATTTATTGGAAGGAGAAATGGTAAGAAAGAGAGGAGAAATGAAAGAAGAGACCTATAACATACAAATCGTTTCTGCGTGCTGTGTGGACTAAAAGGAAGGCTAAAGAGTGGCCGATGAACCACTGATGATACCACGTAATCAAAAGTTACGAATTATGGAGCATGCATAATGCACGATCGGGTCTACTACATGATCGGGTAACATTCATGCAAATCCGCATAAGGCTCCTCTGCGCTTATATATATACATTTCGCGTATTCGATTAAATTTTCACGATTGTAAATTTCAATATAAACGTAACAATACACCGGTTCAACTAAATCGCTAAAACACGAGGATGTGGTTTGTTTCGAATTTTGTCTTTAAATTCAGTTAATCCCATTACACACTTTGAGTCAATTTCAAAACAATCGAATCTTAAAAGATAACCATTTGCTCTCAATATAATTTAAAGATGATCCTGTGGATAATTAATATATCTGAAGCATGCATTACACAAAACGAAATATTTGAAATAACTGACCATATTATTCTTCTTCAAATTAAAAGACATCTTTTCCTTAACATATGTATATTCTTCACTTTTAATATTCTTTAAATATATATTATATCTAATCGTATTTCATATATTATATGCGTAGTATTTTGATTTTATCGTTTCAAACGTTATTTGTTTCTGAGTAATGCAGAAACTATTACAAGCAAGTTTAATATCGTACCGCTTTCAACAGTTCATAGAATGAACAACAGCATGTCTGCCTATTAAATGCGAACGATTTTTTTCTTTATACAGATTTCTTTTAAAGACATGAAGTTTACCTTGAGCTTTTCAAACCATACCCCGCGTTTCCGTCTCGATCATTAAATGATATCTCTGATCAAGAGATACGTAATTGCGTGAATATTTGCATCGTTCGCACAAGGTAAACTATCAGTTGTGTTCTAGAGTGTTTTTAAACCAGATTTGCTTCTAACATAAAGTGTTGCAAATGCAACGATTAAGAACATAGATATCAATAATACCAATATCTATTTCTTTTCTAATAAAAATCTATTAACAAAATTATAACTCAAAGTATAACTAGGAGAGGACCGTATGTCATCTTCATCTCCTTAAAAAAGAATGCATTCTTGTGTCCGCTAACTTGTAAAAGTTTTACGAAACACGTGTCAATTATTTCTTATTCTCCTTTCTTCCACATTTCAATTCCTCGATTCATATTATCGATTTTGTCCTTGTACATCTATATATCCACAATAGCGATCAATCGCGAAACAAAGAGAACTTGGTAACATTTTATTGAGAAATCCATTTCGTCGTGGTAAAAGTTGAATAAACGAAATCTGGTTCCAGCGCCACTGATTCCTCATCACACTATCGTGCATGTTGGTCAACGAAATTGCGCGATGAAAGATCGAGTACTATAGTGAGGGCGTGGAAAGGTTCTAAGTGCGACATATCGACGCCCCGTGAGGGTGAAGTCCTTGAAGGGTTCTCGGAGACGAATCGACGGATAGGGACGATGGTTTCGTGCATTCCTGCAGGCAATTCCACAGCAGATGGAGTCGGCAGCAGGAAAAGCGGGCGAACACGAAACACCATGGGGTAGGAAGCCGGACGAAAGTGTTTTCACACGCGGGAGGTCCTAAGAGCTTAAAAAAGAATGGCCGAACTCAACCACAGAAATACGTATTCTCGATTTCCATCAGACGTTTTCTAGATTTATAATAATTTGTGTAATGGAAAAGTGAGACTTGTATTCAATTTTATATATTAAAGTTTGAAATACACGAATTAAATTTAATCGAGTAAATTGGAATTTGATAATTTAGTTTGATACTGGAGAACATTTTGATACTGGAGGGGTGTATGAAAAGTAGCAAAACAGAAATTGGAAATTTTCGTGTAGAAAATCTTTGGAGATCGAATATTAAAAGTTTTATGACTGGAAATATAATATTCTTATCTGTAAAAAAAACAACAATTTTTAAATCTAGTATTTATTATATTTTCTTTGAAAAATAAGTTATACTTCATCGTTTAATATTAACCTTTCGTATTGAACTGGCTTGAAACAAATCATTCATTTCGCATAATACACTTTCAAATTTAGTTACCTTATATACGTTAATAATGTCTTACATGTAATAATTACACTGAGGATTTTTATGCAAAGTCGTACGAATTTGTACGAATGTAATTAAAAATATGGAACCTAGATAGAAAATTGTTTTACCTGCTAAACATTGGAGAGAACACCATTCCCTGAATATTGCATATATTTTTACAAGTACTTTGCACTCTACGCATTTTTGCACTTTCAAAATTCTCATAAATCCACAAAAGTTTTCGATCTAACAATACCTCATCTATATAGACGTTTCTTGTATTGCTCGCATTTCCTGTATCATTAAATTTATATTAAACGTACGTTACTATATCTACATTTACAAGGACCAAGCAAATCCACCTTCATTAACGTTCGATAGACGTTAAGAAAGAATCTTTGATTGATTAATGTCCTAATTAATGAATTAATTTTTCACACAATATTAGCCTTAACAATAAGAAATATCTCGATGAAAGTAAAAAGAAGCCATATGTTTCAAGAGTTTTTTCAATGAAGCGAAACATCATTTGCCTTTCGAATACGAACTAACACGAACCAACAATCATGAACGCGAATTCGCACAACAATAACGCAATTAATGGACGAAATAATCATCCTTAATTCGAATATTGATTCCGGGAAGTTGTTTCTCACGATTGGCAGACGTCGATAGCGAGCGTAGCAAATCGCCTATTACTGCCTCGCTGTGTTCCAATCGCGATAATGGCCAACGGAATAAGACCACCGTCCTGTGCTTTTGATTCCTTCGAGATGGGCCTGGATTCGATTAACGGGAAGATATAATTGGTAGAATAAAGAATCTGATCGAAACAAAGAATTACAACAAAATTTAAAGAACGATTCGATCGAAGTGTAATGATTTTACGTTGAAAAGCAATTATAAAATGGTAGAATTAAAGTGTTCGGGCTTTCAATTTTTGTCTGTTTAAATTAAATGTCTATTGACATATGATATATTTGAAAGGGGAAAAGAAAACATAAACATAAAATGTGTAAAACTTTTAGTGCTGAAAGTGCAATGTTCATAAAATTAAAGGTATTTGCGTTTCGTAAATATAAAGATATTTCAAACTCGACTACTTATAAATCCCTCAACTATTATTTTAAAAGCTTTTAAATAGATAAACGATGTTACAGATCTTCAAAATGTCGAATGATTCGATTATAATAATAAAATATATATTTATACTATTTACAACTCTGGAATGTCGAACATTTACAACAATAATAATTAAATAAAAATCAAAAAATGTTATCATTATAATAAAGATTTGTTAAATGTAGTTCATTGTTTAATATATGCTTCAATAAATATTTAAAATTGTATAATTTGCAGAATTTCAAAAATGGATTTGGTGCATTACGAGTTACATAACATACAGAAATCACTATTTTCTAACAATATCCTCTTTCATTCTGAAACACAAAGCACATTTCATTTTACTCTTTTATGAATTAAAATGAGTTTCACATAGTGGTATTATTTTGTATTAGATGTACAAATATATCTTTCACTCAAAGAAGCTTTGTTTCATAATTCTTCTAAAAACTGATAGTAACTGATACTTTATTTTCTTCTCAAATATAGTACGTATTTGCTTATTCATAAAAAGTTTCTGAATTACTTAGGTTAATTACAACCACGTTCCATTGATATTTTCGAAATTAGTATCTAAATATATTAAACTGTAAAATTTTGTTTACCCTGAAGAAATCAGCAACTTGTAAATTAATTGATAAATGAGCGTTAGTTTTATTTCATATAGGGAATGCTACAAACATCTATACAAAAATGTCAACATTTCAATGTCAAAATGCTGTTACTTAAATGTCATAGTTTAACGAGAAATATATACATACTATCGCTTCAAAGGAATTCAATCACGATCCGAACACTATGTTCCGCGGTTAAACATCCAGATTTACAACGATTCTGTTCATCAAAACGCTTCGAGCTCTTCCTGGTGTCGCAAGCTTCATCTACATTTCATTTTATACGACCTATTGGCCAACCGGCCGATGCTCAAACGGTACTTCTGATATTTAGTCTGCACGAGTTTCGCAACGCCCCGCGATGCCGAAGCATCGGTATACACGGTTGCCTAGTACCGAATCGAATTAATTGCCAGCGAACCGATTCTTTTCGGCCGCGAACAACCCCTCTGGGACGATTCATCGTTCGATCAGAAATTCGTTTAATAAATGAAACGCGTTCAATCTCTATGAGAATAGCAAGCACGAATTCTTCCATGATAAAAGAAACGTTACAAATCTCTAGTTTTAATTAGACAATTTGTTTTGCATTGGCAAAAGATTGTGCGATTAATACGACTATCGTTGGAACTCACATCCTGTCAAATCCATAGGTCCGTATTGTTCTTCGAAGCATTTATACGCGAGATAATGATTCGAAAAAAGAAGAACTAACGTATTTTAGGTCAGAGAAAAAAGATAAACTTGCTTTTTTTGAATTGTCACGATAGCCATGTTTTTTCGTCCTAAACGAAAATAATGAATTAAATCATGACAGAACGAAACGAATTGGGAAATGTAATATGTAATATATTAACATGTTCCCTGTTACAGCGCTTTATCTGACGGCAGCGATCCATTCACTCGATTAAAATTAATTGTAGCAATAATGGTGACCTTGTAGGCGACGAATCTGCATACCGTTCGAAATAAACGGCCTTTCATTAAAAGGCTGATCGGAGGGAAGGGAACGTATCACTCGATGACGAGCAACTTTCTTTCACGAACCTGCGTGATATGCCGTCTTTTACGGGAATTTTTTACCATTTTAAGAGAAAATAGTTAGAATAGACATTAGTACGGAATATTATATTCATACTACAAATAAAATACGTTTCTTCCCTACAAAATATTTATTACACAGATAAAGGAACGTACCCATGTACTTCGCTTAATCAAGAGCTAAAAAAGAGTTTGCAATTTGAAATTATCTTCTATAAAATTAATTCGGAAAGTCGCTACACAAAAACCCACCCCTAAAACCTATTTTCTCTCATTACCTAACCCCAATATCCATTACTCAAAACAAACTTTCTCTATCCCTTTCAATATACCATCCATCCACCTCTACCCACATTCAACAAAGCAAGCCAAGTAACAGCCTACTTTGATTCATAAAATCACCCGGTATCGTATCCTATGACGCTATTCGCCACCCCTTGAAACCTCGAAATAACAAGCTCGTCATCATTGTCAACAATCCATGCTGTTCCATCATCCTTTTCCTGCAGCAAACGAGTCATCGTGATTTCCCTTGGAAATCGGAAGATGAGCCGAACCGCTATGTAGTAGCATGCTGTGCGAGGGTTTGTTTTCGTCGAGGCACGAAGGCAATGGCGTAGCCGTGTGCAAGTAAGCCGATTACATATGCGGTTTTGATCAGAGAGAGGACGAGAGGCGCGTCGCAAGAACACTGTCAGTGCGGGGGCGCTACTCGC
>NT_177702.1:113198-113449 GCF_000188095.3 Bombus impatiens | reverse complement strand
GCGCGGTCGTGTCGACCGCGGGTGTTCGACGAGGAATAGTCCACCAGAGCAGGAAGGGATAACGAGCGCGTGGTCGAGGTGGGAGAGCGCCAGGCGGTAAAGTGGGGGTTGTTCGGTGGCACTGGTGGCAGTGGTGGCAGCAACGGCGTGCTCGGTGTCATTGCCTCGACGCTCGGGGCGGCCAGTGACTCCATCACTGACCTAGTGCCGAGGATGGCCGATCGGAGGCGGAAACGGCCGAGCCAGAGGCC
>NT_177702.1:87713-111227 GCF_000188095.3 Bombus impatiens | reverse complement strand
GTGTGCATGCCGCATGCCGCGCCGCGACACAGGGGTGAAGGAGGCAGAAGGGCGGTCTTTTTCCATTGCAGGCTCACGCACGCGGGCCTAGAAAAACGATCCCTCGCGTCGACGTGAAAACGTAATCCAGACGTGTTGGTTTCGAGCCTGTTCTCCTCGACGCACATTGACGAACGACCGGTAGACGTATCGGTTTTATGACGGGGAATCTGGCAATTTCACCGTAGCAGAGGGCTCACTGTTTTCGATGATGGAATTTCAAAGGCAGTTTAGCACAGTATAGTACGCTCAATGGATCGACAAGGGGAATGCGGGACGGACGAACGGTCGGTTCGTGTTCGATGGATAGGGCACAGCTCACGAAGTATCGTTACTTATTTCGATAGTCGTGCAAGCGTCGTGACTATGGCTATGGATGTCCTATTCTCGACAATCGTCCGCTGCACAATCGTTCGTTCATTCGTTCCATCGATCGATCGACTTCGACATCTTTCGCTTCAATTTTTGGTTGCATCATCGTTGCTGCGGGATTCTGTTCCATGTGAACGTTTCAGTTAATTGCTTATGTATGTCAATATCTTTTCTTCCTTAACGCATTAATAGATGAATAATACATTTGTTAATATAATTTAATGGAAAGATTTAACTCCCCACAAGTACATATTGCACGAAAAATTGATTACGATCTTTACCTTAATTTGAAATCCATAGACTACTGTAATAAGTAGTTACTATAAATTACAAACAGATTATTTATCGATGTAGAGTTGTACTAATTTATTAAGAGGCTATAGTGGTCAGTAAGCAATATATAAAAATTATAGTCGCATAAGCATATAACTTACAAGTTACAAACGATTAATAAAACCTTAGAGAACCTATGTAGACACATAATAACTCATCATGCATGTCAAGGACAACCTTTCGATTACATCTTCGGCTCATTCCATTTTTCTCTGACGAAATACACGAGTAGAAGATGCCTCTATGAGCCAACACATCCGGAACACCTTGCATGCACGAGCGAGACAGATGTAGCCGTGGTCCGTGACAAATACAATGAGATTGTAAATCAAGTTGGGTAGCCGACCAACTATCGAAGGAAATATCGCTGTCGCGCGTATGAATCATTACGAGTACGACCAGGTATATTATCAAATAATCATGCATGAAAAGAAAGAAAAAAGCGGAAACGCTAAAAAAGGGGTCGAATAATCGTTGCGATATGTCTGTTCTGAAGTTCCCAGTGAAATAACCGAAAGAAATCTATTCCATTGGCTGACGAATGAAAGCACAAGCCACCCGAACTAATTGTTGTCACAATGAACAACGCGAGCTAAGGAAGTTGTATACAAACTGGCCGTAGCTGTTGTATGTGTATGAAATACGGTGACGCCCAACAATTTGACAGTTTCTATCGATAGCCCAATGAAACAATGTGGGAAAAAACACGTTTATTAAAAATACGCGTGACTGTAGCTTTCGGGTCGCTATTGTGAAGAGAATCCAAAGAGAAACGGGCGTAAAAAGAAGCTCTGTCGTAAGAATTTGTCAAAAGAAAGTAATTTGTCGTTAATTTTTAGTTGCGATTTATCACGATTTAGTTGGCTTTTCGGAAGTTATTCAGAATTTACGTTCAAGTACATATCTTTATCTTCTAGTTAAAATACCGAGGTAACTACGCTATCAACCACGTTTACCGTTGTATTTATATCACAAACACGATGTGAAATTACGTAATCTTGAAATGTATCGTACAAAATCACCGATCTCCACACAAATGATTCTTATAGTACTCTGTACCTTCAGCTATCTCTATAAGATTTAATCGAATTCAAACACGTTGTCCGGATCGATTCAAGGAAACAAAATTCTGATCCTACGAGGTTAATTAATTCCATCTATCTATCTTTATCCATTCCTACTTCGTAATTGTAAGTCGTCTAACTCTTCTTCTGGTACAAGCTTCACATATCCCATGACGTCAAATTCAACGCTTGCATTCAGCGAATCTTTAAGCATTCAAACCGCGAGATGTTGCCTCAACTTTTCACTGCTCTTGCATTCTGACCCGTGGTCATTGTCGATCGTCGTGACGGAGGACAATTATGATAAAGATATGCGGGATGCATCTGTTTAGTATACTGAAATACTCGTGGTGAGACCGGAAACGAGATAAATGGTCCTCGCTGTTACCATTCACCGACGAACAAACGTGGAGAAACACATTCCAATATTAGTCGATATCAAAGACAAGAACGGTCCGTACTAATGGCCTGTAAACATTACAATCACAAAATATCGCGAATGAACATAACCACGAGTTAACTCTATCGTGGCGCTTTTTACAACCATGAGTGTTTTCTTGAGTTGGAGGTGAATAAAATAGGAGACGTTTCGGGGCGTTTAGATTGTAAAATGGTTTTTTAAAGTCAGTTGTCGAGTGGGTTCGTGCTATATCGTTCGACGTAGTGGATTTTGAAACTCGCTCTCTTGGAATTTAACGTTTTTATTGAATGTAAGGCATGGGACTTCGGATTTAAGTAAAGTAATTGAAAGAATACCTTGAGACTGTAAATTGTGAATTATACTCTGCAGCTGGTTAACTGTTATTGAAATTTACTTAAACTTTACTTTTGTTTTTACTATAAATGCTACTAAGATTATAAAATAAGCGAAATATTTTTTGGCAACAATGGTAATCGATGAAGGAATTAATTCAGACACTAGATGTTTCAGCATAACTTGGAGTTTAAATTTAGTTTTAAAATGTGAGTTTAACGTTATTTTAGCACTATTTAAAATGAACATGGCTTAAATATCGAAAATTTATATTTTCTTTATTCTTCGTACAGTTTCAAGGCAAAAGAAATATCATTCCGCTGGTGGAAATGACGAACACGCGAATTCAGTGAAAATTAAACTAGATTTCAAAGGCGATGGAATCCTTTTCATTGATCGAAATAATTTTATCCGTTCGATTCGAGTGCGTTCGCAAACTATTTCTAGTATTTCCCGGTAATTAAAATTATTAACATACGTTCATGGACAAGCGTGAATAATTTTACGGATATATGAAAACGAATGTTTCGTGGGAACAATTTAAATGTTATTATGTACACTATATACATATATATATATATATATATATATATATAATTTAAATGTTTTAATCGATTTATTTAGTAGAAACTTGAATTTCTAATGGTCACCAATTCTCTCAACAGAATTTAATTCACCGATGCGTCTATAGTTGCCGAAAAAGTATTTCATTTTTCTTGCGAAAATTTGAATTTTTATATTAGAAATATTCGAAGAAAAATTAAGGAGAAGTTTGCAATCTGTCTACGAGAAAAAACACATTTATTTTATGCTAAACGCAGGTTTACAGATAAATGTTTGCTATAGCAAGTGAAGTGTAATAGCTAAAAATGGGAGATACCATTGACCGTTGATCATGATCATGAAATGTATATTTTGGCAACATTAAAATACCAGAGGATTTATTAAAGAATTAAAAATATCTTTTCCAGATAAATTAGAATTGTTAATATTTTAGATTAATATTCATTTGAGATCGCCTTTTCTGATTCATGATATGCGGTTATATACGCGTATTTTTCACTTGAAAATTAATAATTATATTTCTTAGTTTTTAAAGAGAGCAGGAATATCGTAGCTGATCTTGCATATATGTAGAACTATAAAATACATAGAACTGTACGTACGTGCTTTATTTATAGATTGTTAAAAAAATGTTTCCAAATTCCCGTGACTTTTTATTTGCTTGCCATATTTATATTTCACAAGTATGTATATTTTCACATTAATTTTAAGTGTTAGTGCATAAAATATTTAATGTATAAAATATACTCAATCAGTAAAGAAATATTTAAATTATGGGATGAAAGTATTCCTTGTTTTATTAATAGAATAATTGATCGTTTTTGCCTATAAGGTGAAAAAGAGTGAAGTGTATGGGGAAAAGAAAACGAAAGAAAGAGAGACGAAGAGAGAAAAACGGGACAGGTACGGATATGGCGCGCCACGTGCACCGAGATTCGCACGTTCCTAACCTACCCCATTCGTTAACCTGACCCATGTTGCGATTCCTCCGTAGGTCGATTCCCATCGAGCGCGAATTAACCTACATAGGCATAGGCATTTCTGCGGGCTCAAACCATAGGTTTCTGTCGATACAAAATTAACCAGCGCTCACCCTTCCGGTGCAACGAACGTTTCCACTCGATACGCAATCTCTCTTTCCCTATTGATATCATCGTTTCTTTCTCTCCTTCCTTCCCTTCTCACCATCCTCTCTCTTTCACGGAATTTCTCTTCTCGTAATTCTTTTCCTTTTTTGAGAATTTCTCTCCCCATAACCCTCTCTTTTGGAAGAAGAAAGTGATCATTCTAGTCCAAAGCATTTACGCCTGAAGTATTTTCTCAAGCAATTTAAAAGGAAGTGGTTAATACTAATCACTGGGTAGTCCATTGAGTTTCAGATATTCGGTTGGAACTAACAAATGAAAATAGATTCATAATTTGATACGGAATTTGGAACATCTGTGAAGTTAAATGAAAACATTTGAATGTAATGTATAGTCTTGCAAAAAGAAAATCCTCTCTGCCTGAGAAGCAGAGCTGTCATTTTGCTTGGAAAATGAATAACGCTTGATGAACATTCCACTTCGCGACATCCTTTCGTTCCATTTCGCGCGCGACGCCCTTTTCGAAACGAAACGGGAGTCGCATAGAAATGTAACCAGACGAATGTCTGCGACGTTTTACCGAAGAATTTCGGCCAAGCATATATTTTACCTTCCAATCCGGTCAAGTCCACTCGCTTTTGTACTCGTTGCACCGGATTTCGGAGGGGATCAGCCGAATTTCGGACGAGTGGAATTTCGTTTTCCCTCGTCGGCCTACATTTTCGAATTCCGATGCGTGCACATCAAAATTTATAGATTGCAGCACTTGAGAGTTATTTCGGGTCGAATACGCGATTATTCAATTTTTTGAATAAATGCTACTAATTTTTTGATTACTTACGAATAATTATTATTAGTCAATAATAGTTATTATTGGTCAATAATAATTATTAGTAATAATAATTATAATTATTACTCCGAACTAAATTAGTTCGTTAAGGCGTTCACAATCCGCACGTTAAACTTTCTATAAAATTATGTATCAAGGACCGGAGTAAACTGTATAAAATTGAAAAGATACAGGTTAAGATCTTAAGAAGAATGTTAAGACCTTCCCAATGTATAAAATTATCTCTGCTGACTCGTAGATATATTTATCAGAAATCCTAGAATGTGTATTTTAATATGCCGTGAATGAAACTAGCGGTAGTCGATGAGAACAAATTGCCGGAGGAATCTACTCGCGCGCAGACAATGACTTCACGTAGAGTAAATCGCGGATTCCTTTTCTTTCACGGAGGAAGGGAAACGCTCTCGAGCACGCGAAAATGAGAACGAGTCGCGGTAAGAGACAGTGAAGCAGTGAAACTCGATCCGCAAGCTTAGAGGTCGTTTCTATCTGTTTCCTTTCCTTTCTACCGCAAGAGTAAAGTTCCATTCTGTGACTAGCAACGGTACATTAGACTCGCGAACACTCTTTCTTCGCGTTTCTCAGATAATGATATTGTCGGTATCGAACGAACGAATTTTTACACGTATCAATCCCTGTTAAGTTTCAAATATATTAAAGCGTTTTACTCTGGATATTTGGAAATTATGTGTTTGTAGATTTTGTTAGACTATGATTTACCAGATAATCTAATCCATACATAATCCATAGAATAATATCGACAGATAGATCATATAACTTTTGACGTAACAGTCCAACTAGTATTGCTAACGAAATCTGATAAAGTTACCAATACGTACTGATAAATTGTTCCTATTAATGATTGTCCCAATTCCTAACAATATACGAAATAACACAATAATAGACAAATAAAAAGTTTCAAAGAACGTAGACATATAGCTATGTATGTAAGTAATCTGTAACTCGGAAGGCATTACAGAGAGTTAATAAAAAACGACGATCGATCCCACAAACGCCTGATTGCTTCTGATGCAGGGTACCAATTTTTTTACTCGATTGATCGAGAACGTTCTGAAAAATCGAAGGGATCGATACCGAGAATCAATATTAACGGCATATGGCGTACATGGTGCAACTTACATTTTTGGCTCGTCGATGATCGGCCATCAACGTGAGCGGCAGGTGTTAGCGTAGCCTCTTTTCCCCAACTGTGCGGTGTTCCGGAAGTAGGAGCGTGGACGACACCGGGCCGGTCGCGATCGCGGCCGCCTTCAGCTACTCCCCAACTCGTCGCACCTGCGTGTCATTCTCCGTCACGGATTATCTGCCTTGTAGTATCGGACCTGTCGTCGAGTAAGCCAAGCCCAGGGGGTTCGCTAGCCAGGAAAATCGTAATGTCGATCACTTTCACTGCGCGCCGCGCGTTCCCTTCCGTATCACAATCATAAGACGACCAGGGGCGGACGGGAAGGGGGCCGAGACACGAAGAGAAGAGGAACACAGAAACGGGCGGCGAAACGACGAGGAATACAAGTGAGAGAGAGAGAGAGAGAGAGAGAGAGAGAGAGAAGCGGAGAAAAGAAAGATAGTCGCGCGTTGGTCAAAGAACGGAAGATGAGAAAGGAACGGAAGATGAAGCAGACAGTGAGAAATAGGGACGGAGCAAATAGGAGAAAGGAGAAACGCCGCGCTGGAGTGCCGGTGGATCGTCACAGTTTCACTTTTAAATTGCTCGAGGCGCTCGCTCGCTAGCCACTCTCCACTTGCTTTATTCCGCGCTGCTGCGTTGCGACTAGGTCGCGTGCGTGTTGTGTACGAGGATTACCGTTACCGTTAACGTGACGTAGACAGTCACCGGTAACGTCATAGACCGCTCACTCTCCGGGTGTGCTCACCTCTTCCTGTTGGTATTCCCCGCCCAGCTAGTCGCTTTACTTCGCGCTAACGAACTCCCGGATTGACTTTCGATATATACGTGTACGTGAACGATACGTGCTTCACACCTTGTTGGAACCTGGCTGCGGGGTTCCGATACCACCGAGTCGTTCGACTGGTTCTGCAGGAGCGTCGCTCTGTTACATATCGGTTATCGTCCACTCTTCTCTATTAGCGTTGACCGCCAGGCTGTTGTTGGTCCATTTACCGGATTCTTTCGATCGGTCGACCACGTCAACGAACTTGAGTTCGATCCTCGTGATCCATTGTTCTACTTCTACAGGAAACAAACGATCCTGCGCTGTGAATCAACGCTCGACATCATTGCACGATCGTTAACTATCTTCCAGCTTGCGCTTCATACCTCTCTGTGGGTTAATGATTCGGCTGGAAAGTGCGTGCTGTTTGCGACGAGGCAGCTCACGAGATAAAAACTCAAGACAATGGACAACTGTCTAGCGAAACTGTTTCTTCTTCTCGATCGTCTTTCTTCGATTACTGCTATCAGTCCGGTTTGTGCACCGGCACGCCAACACACGACAGAATCACGACGCTTTCGAGTACTTTCCGCCAGCGATTCGCGGTCATCACAGTTCAACATCAAGCCTGCCGTCTTCGGCCACCGAGCTACTATTCTCGTGCGTACGTTTACGCGACGAGTTTGCCGATTATTTGTTCCAAGAACTTATGCTGCAACTGCTGGAACCGTGCACGATTCTTCCTCGTTTACGTTCGCTGCAGGGAAGTAAAATGGCTCATGGCACGTGTCCCTTGACGGCGAAAGCGACGCGAACGTGAGCCTTTTCAACGATTTACTCTGTCACGATGACTAGTGGTATCTACTCGATACTTTGCATTTCGTTGGTCACAATCGACATTTTAAGGGACAAAAAAGCTGCAGAAATAAATTTTCCTTCGTTTGAAATTTTATTTGTTTTTTACTTTTACTGCTGGCTACGATTTGCCTTGCGTACAGCTTATTGTATTTAATAATTCATTAGACTATTATATAAAATTCTCTTTGATCGCGAAAAACGATACTAAATTTCCTTTCTCTTCTAAAACTGACATGATCTCTGGCGAATAGCTGGAGAAACAAATTATGCAGTATAAAAACTGAAATTATTCGATAGTAATTTTCTGGTGACATCGTTCCAATGCTTTCCCTCTTGTAATTTGGAATTCCGATTTACGCGTGGCTCAGTCGCGTGCACCATTCGCCAACGGGCCTGTTTTATAATAAAAGCATAGACAGCTGGCCTGATATTCGCGGTGGCAACGAACCGCGGCAACGAACCGCGGCAACGTCCCGCGGCAACGTCCCGCGGCAACGTCCCGCGGCAACGTCCCGCGGCAACGTCCCGCGGCAACGTCCCGCGGCAACGTCCCGCGGCAACGTCCCGCGGCAACGTCCCGCGGCAACGTCCCGCGGCAACGTCCCGCGGCAACGTCCCGCGGCAACGTCCCGCGGCAACGTCCCGCGGCAACGTCCCGCGGCAACGTCCCGCGGCAACGTCCCGCGGCAACGTCCCGCGGCAACGTCCCGCGGCAACGTCCCGCGGCAACGTCCCGCGGCAACGTCCCGCGGCAACGTCCCGCGGCAACGTCCCGCGGCAACGTCCCGCGGCAACGTCCCGCGGCAACGTCCCGCGGCAACGTCCCGCGGCAACGTCCCGCGGCAACGTCCCGCGGCAACGTCCCGCGGCAACGTCCCGCGGCAACGTCCCGCGGCAACGTCCCGCGGCAACGTCCCGCGGCAACGTCCCGCGGCAACGTCCCGCGGCAACGTCCCGCGGCAACGTCCCGCGGCAACGTCCCGCGGCAACGTCCCGCGGCAACGTCCCGCGGCAACGTCCCGCGGCAACGTCCCGCGGCAACGTCCCGCGGCAACGTCCCGCGGCAACGTCCCGCGGCAACGTCCCGCGGCAACGTCCCGCGGCAACGTCCCGCGGCAACGTCCCGCGGCAACGTCCCGCGGCAACGTCCCGCGGCAACGTCCCGCGGCAACGTCCCGCGGCAACGTCCCGCGGCAACCCGCGGCAACGTCCGGCGCCAACGTCCCGCGGCAACGTCCCGCACCAACGTCCTACGACACGGAAAGGGCAAAGGGGGTGCGCGAGATCTCCTCTCCTAAGCGAACACCAGCCGCGATCGATCGCGATGATCGTTCCAATCAATTAACCGAACGAATTTGTCGCAGTCGGAATATGCGAGGATCTATGCGAACGCACAACGACCTATGAAAAATCCAATGAGGTTTGAAAAAGAAATTCTATACGATACAAACCCCTTCCTATCGATTTGTCGGATCCTTTTTAAGGGCTATCATCGAAATCAATATGATTCTTTAAAAGATACGTTAGAATGTTAATAGAAATTAACTTTTCTGAGATGATAAAATTTCGTAAAAGAATCTCGTATAGATGAATTTGTATCTGCTTGGAAATCTGAAAATTAACGGCAGCTATACATTCTTCGGCATACTCATCGAGTATCAGCGAGCTTTGGTTACGATAAGGTTCGATCGATAATTGACTCGTTATCGGGTACAGTCGGTGTAGCGCGAGACAAGACCGCCAACCGTGCACGACAGCCTCGAATTATTGCTAGATAACGAGATCAATTCGGTTAATCGCCGTTAGGTGAGCAAGTATATATATCTGACTGCAAAGCTCGAGTCCGTTTGTTCTATTTGTTGGAAATCTTTGAGTAAGTGTATATAGACAAAAGTCAACCCAAAATTTCAGGAAATTATGGAAAATTTAGGAAACAGAGAATTAACAAAGCGTATAAATGGGTAAAAATAAAACGAGATCTGTTTTATCGTTCAACATTTTGTTCTTTAATATAACTCGCAAATATTACTATGAATCAGACACTATGAGTCATTGATAAAATCTACCTACTTTTAAAATATTGTATAGTTTCCACTTTAAGCATTGATAAATCATGTAACTGATGATTTTTAAGTACCAAGTACGAGATCAATTCAAATAGAGAATAAAATGTGTAAACGATTGAAAGATAATATAAACAAATTGACGAGTTTTATCTTCTTAAGTCACTTGGTATATGTGTGCAAAACTTGAAACAGGCGATCGAACTGGTTAACGATATGTTGCATAGTCAAAATTCACACGCTAGGAAATTCCAATAATTAAAGCGCTTACGATGTCGCACTTAACGCGATTACCGAGCGATCGATCTGATTAGCGCAATTACAAACCGTATGTTTCGTTGAACAATAGGAAAAGAATTGACGTTCGATATTCGATCGTTGATGGACTTTTGAAACTTTACATTACATTATTACGGGCCCAAAATTTCAAGTGAAATTTGAACGTTTAAAAATACGTTTGCAGCGAATCATGATAAGAGTACTAAAAGAAAATATTGAATTAATTATCAAACCAATGATTACTTTCTGATAGTTTGTTTAAATATTGAAAATGTTAACCAATTCAAGTTTCAAATTCAATCCAGATAATCAAAGTCATAATGATATATATAATTCACCATTAACTAGAATAAAACATTAACTTGTTTCAGTAGCTCTATCACTTCTACCTTTTATCAAATCAATTTAAATTATCAAAATTTTATTATCAAACATCTGTAGTTTCAATTATATAATAATAATCCTAAATCGGTTGCCAAATAGTCAATTAACCTAGAACCAACATGTCCCGTTTAATTTCCTTCATTTCCCTATGAACCAAAACTCTAGACACTATCATGCGCTAAACATGTTTTTCGACGTCGCGGCGCGTCGATGTGAAAGGGGTGTACGTATTCGTGCAACGAGCTCGATTTCCACACGGAGGTAGACAGGCTGTCTCTATTTTCATTGACACGTTGTTATACCGACACGAAAGAGGCCCGAGCGTAATGCGGTGCCGCGGTCACGACGCGCGTTTTATTTATAACCGCGTCTCGGTCAGAAACGGGCTGCGTTGCGTCGTGACGCGCGTGTCGAATATTACGCACGCGTACTGCGTCCTTTCGCGTGCATATGCGGCACCGTTCGCAAAGTGTTACAGAATCAAAAAAGATCATGAACGCGAAAATCGACGCACGGAAACAAGATCAAGAGAAAGGAAAGAAGAAGAAGAAGAAACAGTTATTAGTCCGACCTGCTATTCTAATCCAGCGATTCCACCCGAACGCGTCGCCTTTGAAACGGGAAGAGAATTGCCTGATACACCGAACGACCCGATGATGTTTCTTAAAATAACGAAACGCCGTGGCTTATATTTAGCGGCAGCGGTACGTTTGGAAGTTCTTCGGGTTTTTCTGGATCGAGCCACTCGAGTCGAACCTTTGGTCGATATCCGATTGTCATGAAAGAGGAGAGAATCGATTTAGATCAGAAGAATTTAATTCTGAAACACACGACCATCTAAGCCGATAAGATTTGTCGAATTTCTTCAAAATGGTCAGGAAACGATTATCAAACAATTCGTCGATTAGGTACCACGGCTTTTAGGTGAGGTATTCTATAATTTCAAAGTTGCTAATATCTTTCTATAAAATTTTAAGAAATGGTTCACCACGGTTCGACTACGAAAGACAGTCCACTTTATTTTCGTCGTGGAAATCGATAAATCCCCACTGAGGAAGCCCGAAGAATCTGAGCAACTTGGTATAGCCAGCGTCAGACAGCTAAACAGACGTCCGGCAGCTATCTAAAACTGTCGTTAGGCACATTCGTCAATCAGCCAGAGGAAAATTCAGTAAGAACCAGTTACATACCGAGCATCTAATCCGTTGATCATTCACGCGTTACCCGATAAAAGTGCTCGATCTGGTTATCAATCACGATTCGATAGATCTTCGCCAATCCAGTCTTAAAGACGACAATCCCACGTTATGGACTATTTCGCGTTTCGTTTGGCGGTGGCAGACATATTTCTAAAAAGAAATCGCGTTCGGCGCACGAATCGAAAAACAACGGCGGTTACGAGTGTTTTCCCCGTTCTTTCGATCGAAGGTGCTAGAAACTCAAATACGAGATTCCTTCGATGTGTCACTTATGAATTTCGAACGTGCGTTCAAGGCGCGAACACGCACCGCATGTGTTCCCAAAGCGTATAAAAGAGGAAACGGTAGGCGTTTGCAACTCGAATACCACGAAACAAAAATTAAACGAAGGTTAAACCAAAACTTTCTGCCGTCATGGAATCGATCGTTCTTAGAGATACTTAAATCTCGTAGGGATCCCAGGAGATTCCGGTACTGCGAGGCCGACGAGAGACGAAGGCAAGACAGGAGGTTCGCAACGATGATCTTCTGGGACGAATCGACGTCACTGGATCAAGAATGAAAGAGAGGAGAAGAAGCGAAAGAGTGTAAGTTGTTCGAGCAAAGAGGGTGAAACACGGGCAAGAGAAGCGAAGAAGTGTGCAGAAAGAACGAAGAAAGAGAGAGAAAGAATAAGGAGCTATTCGAAACAACACAACGAATGCGCACGGTCGCGCACGTGCAGTGGATGAAACACGTGTACCGTTGATGAGGGAATAAAGATCGGCTTATTGTTGGAAAGAAGCGGATGAGGCGAAGAAGCGTGCGTTGTTGTGATGGACCGAAACGCGCTCGCTCGCTCGCTTGCGAGAGAGAAAGAGAGAGAGAGAGAGAGAAAGAGAGGCAAAAAGAGAGTGAGAGTAACGCTCTCAATAAGGGATGAATCGAGGATGAAATATCGCGAAAAATTCGCGATGAGCAACGAAGCAATAGACTATCTCGCGAGAAATTGCGTTTGTCATCGAGTATTCATCTACCGATTGACTATGGGTACTTTGAGTCCGAGGTGTGTGGCGCGAGATCGATGTATCGACACTGGGATAAACGAATCGAGATCGATGTCAAATGATGAATAGAAATTCGGAATTCAACGAAGAAGAATGGAGGAATGAAAAATGAAACAAATAAAAATGAACGAGACGAGGAAGATGAAGATCGGAACTGAATAACACGTCGACGGATGCGTATCGCGACGAACGTCGTACGTATATATGCATCTATTTATATGTAATGCGTGTGTATGCGTGTATATGCATGATGAATATATCCGGGAGTCTCTCTCGCTCTCCGGCTGATCACGACGTGACAGATTTCTCTTCCTGTTCCTTTATCTTTTCTTTCGGTCTATTCTCTACTTTCATTTCGATCCGAAACGCATGTATTTTCTCGTTCGTCCCTCGCGCGTTCTCTATATAGGCTTTATACGTATACACACAGACACACACACACACGCACGCACACACACATATATATATGTGTGTGTGTGCGTGTGTATATATATATATATATGTATAATGAATGTGTGTGTATATATATATATATATATATATATATATATAATCAATATATATCGTCTCTCCGTGTTTTCCCCTCTCCCGTTTACTGCATATCACCACAGGTGATTCACTGGGTTCCTCTCCACTGTTCCTCTCGGTCTGGCCCTCCACCCGCGACTTCCGCAACGACGGCCAGAGAAGTAGACTATTTTTAAGAATACGTGCGTATTATTACATCGAGGGACTATAGGAAAACAAGTAGCAGAAAAAAACTAGCACTACACTGACGATACTCATACACTCGCGCTAATATATAACTCTCTACTGTGATTGTATCCACTCGAAGTGTTCACCGCATGTATATCCCTTCCTGTGACTCGTGCTCCGATTTGCCGCTTCTCTCTCGAGCTGACACGCTGACGAGCTTAAATTGCGTGGATTCACGAAAAACGCAAACTGCAAACCGAAAACTGGCCAACGAAACAACAAACGACGCACACTATTGTGGCTCGGTCGTCGCACTCGCGGCTCTCTTCCTCCTTCTCCACCTCCTACTCTTTCTGTTCCTTTCCGTTCTTTTTCTTTCTCCACCACCTTCTCCTTCCTCTTCTTCTTCTTCTTCTTCTTCTTCTTCTTCTTCTGTTTCTGTTTGTTCTTCTTCAGTATCGAGTAATTCTTGCCGGCTGTCACATCGAAATGTCACGAGGTGGAAATCGACTTAACCCAACAATGTTCACGTATGGGATACAATGACTATTCCCGTGGTAAATGCACGTTCACGATTTTAACCGATCATTTACTCTCGAGACACGATCATCAGAGACGAAACGAAAGACGCGAGACACGAGACACCGACACCAAAATATATCGACGACACCGCGAATACTGTCCCCGTACGTGGACACACCATTTTCAGTCGCCGTCAGTCGCCGAGGCGCTGCTCTAGTCGAGCACGCAATAGGAGGATGCAGAGAGAACTCCGTAGAAAGCGTTGGGTACGCTCGTCCGCGATAAGCCGACTCTCCGCGCGTGCACGCGTGTAGCCTCGAAGCGCGACAGACGTCTCTCCTCCCTCGTGGAGAAGGGAACGAACGCGCGCGGTCAGAAAAGCCGGGGAAAAAGACACGCGGAGAGAGAGAAGCGGCGAGTGGATGACAGAGATGGAAACAAGGACTCGGAGGGACAAAGAGGGAAGAAGAAAGAAGAAGGAGCGAGTAAGCGAGACGATAACGGGGACGGGTGGTATGGCACTAACGAGGGAGAGAATTCTTTGCGAGCAAACGGGGGACGAAAACCGATCGGACGAAACGCGGGTGCCGAAAACGTGCGGCGTACGACGCGCGATAAGTCGTTCTCTCGCGGCACCGGAAAGCAAGCCACGACGCGAGGAGCGTGCGACAGACCGTGTGCTCTCTGCTGTTCACCGGGGGTACACGCACGAAAGAAGAAAACAGAGTAGGTAGAGAGAGTAGGTATGGAGCGGCCATGTGTAACGCGGAACACGCGCTCTCTTCGCGCAGTCGGCGCGATCTCTCGCTCGTAACGCAACGTCGTCGTAGGGAAACGCGCGCACACTCTCTCTCTGTTTCTCGCGTTGCTTGCGCCCTGCCGGAATCGCGGCGACGAACAGAGGCGAGAGAAGGTACACGGTATAGGGACACGACGGGTCGGAGTGGCGAGAGAGACAAGTTGGAAAAAGAAAGAGACAGAATATGCCAGTGTGAACGACGGATCAAGGGAGCGAAGCAGAGAGACACGTGTGTAATAGATAGAGACAGAGGAGACCGCAGAGAGAGACGACAGAAGTGTACGGGTCTCTTTCTCTCTCTGTCACGCGCGCACAGCACACACGAGGTTACGAACAAACGCGGAACAGACGAGGAGAGGCCAGGGCAGCGCGCGAGCGACGTAGCTCTCTAGCAGCCGGCAGCCTGCCGCTAGGGTCAATGACCTCTCCTTGCCGTCGTCGAGCTCTCCTCTGCTTGCGTTTACTTCCCACCACCCGTGCTTCTTCACCCCACTCGGCGTACATTCGCGTTCCCCCACCATTCAACCGTTGCCCCACCCTGTCTACTCGATCCCCTCCACTTACCGATTGCCCCACCGTTGCACAGTTCTCGTACGTCGTACATTCAAGTCAGCACGTCGACGTATGTAGAAAACGACGTCAGTTGGAAGCGTAACGACGACGTTTCGCCGACGCGTTTTCACGGCACGGAGGGATGAATTTTAAAAGGGTTAGAGGGGCGACAGCGCACAAGCAGAAGGAGGGAGAATCGATGCGATGGTGGGGAACACCGTTTTATACCCCGCCTGTGGTGAATGAGTATATTGGTGGGGAGACGCGGGAGTGGGGCGAAGGGGTAGAAGCTCCGTTACTCTTGTGTTGCTTTCGTCCTTCCTCGTTCTCCTTCCTTCGCCTCGTTATCCCCATCTCATTCTCGACGCCGAAGCACCCCTGTCTTCGTATTCTCTTTCTCTCTGCTTCCCTTCTGCTTCTCGTCTACTTCTCTTCTGCTTCTCTTCTGCTTCTCTTCTGCTTCCCCTGTACTCCCTAATTAGGGGTGGGGACGCGCACCTCCACTCGCGACAACCACATACCGGGTTCACTAGTACAGTGTACCCTCTCGAGCGGTGCAACGCTCTCTCTTCCTGATTCCGTTTCTAACCCGAACTCTCTCCCCCCTCCACTCTCAAACCGCTTCGAGGAGATCGACGCGTATTGCGGCCGAACGGCCTGCAAGAGAGAGATAGAGCGACAAGGTGAAGAAAAGAGAAAGAGTACGATCGAAGAAGGAGGAGGGTCAGTGATGACCGATTCCGGCGGTAATGGGATACGATCCAGGGTCAGATTCGGTGTGCGTGAAAATGAAGGGGTGGCATCTCGCACTTGTCTCCGCGCTCGTAAAATAGGTGTCACGCTTGTCAATGCTCCGCCAGTTTGATTTGTAAAACGTGCGCTTTCATGGCAGCCTTCATCGTGTAGTCTGGCTTCGTAGCTTAAATGATATAAAAAATCGTGATGATAAATTTGAACATCTTTCTCTGGAAAAGATAAAGTTGTTCATCGATGTTTTCGCGTATTTCTTTATAATGCGGAGATATTTTGAATCATTTTATTCGAATGTCTAAAATTTTGTTTATTGAAACATGATACATTTTCTAGAAGAAGAATTAGCTTAGTGCGTCAAACTACTAAAACTGATCGATATAATACGTCAACTAGTAATCATCCCAAATAATCTAATGATTCCCCTAAATCTTATCTTATAATTTTAGCTTAGAAATCAACGTAATCAACTTTTACTCGATTACAGTCCAATAATTTTGACCATCGATAATGTCACTTAATACGATATTATAGAAACTTCGATCTTCTTATAGTTCAAACTAAATCCATAAATACATACCTTTGTTCGTATCTTTGTTAGGTTTATCAAATTCCATTAAAAATCCATCAAAGCGGCTCTACTAAATGCCAATTGAAACAAAAGAATGGAAACTCTCGAAAAATAATTTCCATACTTTTAAACCTCTTGATCGATGCTTTATTGCTTCGCAATAGCTAGTTCTTCTGTGATTCCTAACAAACATTACCTTTTAAAAAGACAGTAATTGAAATTTAATGGTTCCATTTCTAATATTTTTAAATATTCACGAACAGCGTCTTACAGTCTTAGCGTCTAG
Source organism: Bombus impatiens (assembly GCF_000188095.3). NCBI lineage: Eukaryota > Metazoa > Arthropoda > Insecta > Hymenoptera > Apidae > Bombus > Bombus impatiens. The sequence continues at coordinate 94,248 of NT_177702.1, read as the reverse complement.
TACTACAAGAATGGACGTAAGTAGTACACGTATTCCGCCAACGATACTCCATTATGGATATAATAAACCCGTCAGGGTTCCAGTGAACGGTATTGCCTTTTCAAGGCCAAATTTTCACTGTCGAGCGTCCTTGATAGATTAGCCTGTTGTTAGTTGCCGTTATCGACGGTTGGAACTCGCTCGATAGACCTTTGCTCGTGACATTGTAGATTGTAGCCGGCCCGTAAGTTTCCTATGATGGCTGGATAGATTGTGCTGTTTCGATCGGAGATTGAAGATTAGATCGGAGAGAAGTATGGCCGATGAAGAGTCAACGGCCTCGCTGTTTATTCGATCGACCAAATATCATCGACACCATGCATGCTCATCGAGCAGAGAAACTGCAGAATGATAAATTATCTGTTCAAACTTTCGATCGTCCTAGCCTAAATTCTCGAAAACCTTTTTCGAAGTTCTTCCGTCGAGAGAGATTCACAGATCGCATGACGCAATGTACTTCAAGTGGCTGTTTTTCCTATCGAGCAATATCGTAGACGGAAGTTGTAGGTAGGTGTAGTTTGATGATAAGAATTTCTTTCTTTCTTATTGATCGCTGGATTGATTTCTAATTAATACGTATCCAATATCTGATTGTTACGTGTGATAGCAATCATGTGTACGTAAATTAATCTGTTTTATTCCTAAGAAAATCACTATAGTAATTTGTAAAAATTATTGCTAATTACATTTGTTAACTAATTTTATCGTTAAAACGTATTGTAATTATTATTTAGTAGTTACGCTAATAATATATAATAGATTTCTAGAGAACATACTATAAAATGTTACGATATATAATTATAAACTTAAGGAAAAACCTTCTCAATAAGAAATTTAGTTACACCAAGTTTTACGATTACCTAGATTTATTAAACTGAAAAGATGAATGTAATTTCTTAGAATTACCTATTAAATACCATATGTATCGTACAAATCTTATAAAACAACATTTTCGTAAAACTTATTTCAAGCACTTGTGAGTCTGGTCGTGAGTTGAAAAAAATTGCGAAGGTGACTGAACTTGATTCATAAATTTTATAAAACTCGCAAACATGTAAATTTACACTGGCGTTTTCATCGTTATCGCATATAGAACTTTGAGTATTCGAAGAAAAAGAGTTGACATTACCTAATCCGTATAGAGACATATTTTTACGCCAAAACGGTTTTATCTCTGTAAGTATATTCTTGATATTTAACGGCTGTGTTTGTTTTATAATGCTGCGAATTACTAAGAACATTGCCATCGACTGACGATTGTGTAATTAGTCCATCGAGATATACGTATTTAGCTAAAACTTGTTTTCAAAGATTACATTTCATTAGATACAGCGTAATGAAAAATAAACTCTTCGCTTTATAATGATATAACTGTTACTAACAAGACAAACAATTTATCACAAGTTACAAGAACAAATTTTATTAATTGTAAAAGTTCTTCGAAATCTATGAAAATATGGTACTCTCCCCCCCCTCTCTCTCTCTCTCTCTCTCTCTCTTCCTCTGTCTAGTCAATTAGAAAAAGAATGTTTTAAAAAAGTGTAAACGTTGATAAAATAATCATAAAATTTATTGGTTATTATTGTTTTATATACATATATGGAGATACATATATGGAGATACATATATTTTATATACATATATGGAGATTCCACAGAAGTGGGCATTTCTTTCTCCTCTTCCAATCACTCACTTTTTAACACTTTAAAAACATTAAATCGTATTATATTTACATATCAGAGATAGATAATAACTGTAACTTCATGGACAAATTATGAAGAATTATCAATTTAATTTATCTATATTCAAAAATTACCATTTTTACATGAAATTCTCAGTGTCCTGGCATGTTACAACTACAAAATTTAATCTACCATTCTCATGTTCAGTACGTAAATTTAAAAGAATTCGCTAATTTTCCCTTTTTACGTATAGGCTGAACTTCGGTTTAACGGACACAAAATTGTGACCTTTCCTAATTTCTATTTAATGGTTTTCTATGCGTAGAATCGAAAAATGTAAGTTTTAAAACTTTAGGAATCCCGTAGTTCAAAAATGACAACTATGTAAAGTTAAGCGATTTCAGCGTTGACAGCTTCAACTTTGACACCCTGTTGGTTTTTATTCACGATTCGTTCAATGAGTAGAGTCACTGGCTCTAACGAATGCACGTGGATGTCGGCCATTTTACGACGGGATTTTGAATCATGAGTACTGAATTAGTTTTGGCTAAAGGTTGCCGGTTACGCTTATATAAATGAATATTCAGCGAAGATAGTAGTTCAATGCTCATCTGTGCGGATCAGTCGAATTACGAATAGAAGCAATATGGCGTCATACTAACCTGTAAAATACGATAAAAATGCTCAGTTTTACACACGCATAATCCTTGAACCGCTAGATTCCTAAACTGAACAATTGTATTTTTGGATTCTACATATTAAAATCTATTAAATTCAGATTAAAAAAAACTAAAAAAATATATTATACAATAGTCCTATTTATCATTCACATTTATTTTTACTTTAATCGACTTCATTCTATCGACGAAGAACATTTACAATCTTTGTCTCCACTTTTACATTTCAATCCCCTGCCCGTGAAATTATTTCCAAAAAAAGAAAAAAAAAACAACGATATCTATGGTATTAAAAAAGAAATCACGCGAATTAAGTAAAAAATAATCAAGCGAAGTTAATGCACCTCTTACGTTTTGCAATTACAGAGATCTAACGATAGAGTGCGTGAGCGAGCTGAAAAAGCGATATAAGAATCGAAAGCGAACGTTAGCGAATAGAGGCCCCTTCTATCCTTGTCTAATAACGCATGCACATCCGTACAGTAAATATGGAATTGTAACGCCGATCAACGAGCGGCGTCAGTATGCATGGCTGATTAGACAAGGACAGAAGGGTCCCCTATGTCGCTTTCACTTACACGGTAACATATGACCCATGTACCCTATCTTTATATCCCTCTCTTTTTTATTACTATTACAGGTGGCCATTTTTGGTTAGCTAAAATTGTGGATTCGTTGACAATCATCTGTCGCAGCAAGTCTGATATTTAGTCCCCTGGTTCGTATTCTATCCCAATTCTGTTACTTTTATTAAATTTTATTTGATGTAACGTAAATATAACGTTGGCATTGGACTCTCCCTTTCAGAATTGAATAATAATTCGCTTGAACATTTTTGCAACAAAAAAGTTTACAATAAAGAACGTGAGGTTGATCACTAGTTTGTTTATACAAGGAATAAATATTCGTTAGTTTCAAACACGCAATGATCTTTGTTCTCATGTTTAGCCGACAGTTGTCAGGAATCATAGTTGATTTTATATTTTATTTAGTATTTTTCAGCATTTAGCATTCATAGCTAGTTCGTTTACGATTAATAAATGTTACTTTTCTTTAAAATTTAATTATTTTTGTTTTCACGCTTAAGTTTAACTGACAATTACGAAAAATGGTAGTCAGTTCGTTTATAATCTCAATAACTACAAATTACTATTGATGTATGCTGTTGGATGTTCAAATTTTGTAAATAATTCTTGAGAGAACCAATTGTCTTTTAACCAATTCTTTCTGATAAATGGCGTGAGCAACAATTTGTCTTTTTCAGGTAAAGAGTTGAAATACAGTCGATTACGTGTGACTTTTATTGAAATGTCAGTCCCGTGTAGAGATAGTTTTTAAAAAAATACCGATAAAATTACATATATTATATAGCTATTCATTTGTCTAGTAGTAGCTACAAAGTATATAGCAATATTAGCATGTCGTCTTCCATATCTAAAGCCTGTTACATAATACATAAATTAAATGAAAAAGTGTACGGACTATATCACTGTCGAATAATACTACGCACTTTTGTACAATCCACCACCCATATACATATTTTATTTTCTAGTAACTACGTTATTAGTTATTATATGAAAAAGCAAGAAGCGACGAATGACGTTTGAAGTTTATATTTTCAACGCTATTTGTGTCAATTATATCATGTGTGAAAGTCTGCAAGTAGAAAGAAACGAAATATCGGAGACTTATCGTGCATCGCTCGAGTACTTGAAAGTTTGTAATTAGAACGAATATGTATATCTTTTATACGTATATCTATAGATCAAATATCTGAGATAAAGATAATTAATCCTTTACGTAAAAGTGATTATTTTGTGAAGACAACAGTGTCTGTGGAAATAGTTGATAAATATTACATATTCTTGTTGCGAAACGTGAATTTTCATATAATTTTATTCTGAAATCTCTTGATCTTATACGACTGGCTTGACATATTATCTAACGAATCAATGAAAATACAAAGAATAAAATAATCACGATGATCCTCTTTCCAAGTTCCATTCGCCGCGCCGCCTGAATTTTAAGGTCAGCGTCAGGTTTCGTTGTTCTTATCGTGATTCTAGATACGACGTTTTGTTTTTTATCATAGCGAGTTTCGTATTAATGTAAGCACCGCGTAAAATTTGTCGAAAGCCACGTTTGCGGAATGAAAGTATTTTATGACGACATCTGCATATTTGTCTAAGAAACATGAATCAACCAAGAATCCGCAAATCAATCCCCTTTAACAGGCCAAAATAACAAAAAGGCAGATTCCATGGTCCTAAACAAGCGCGTTGAGGCAAGAGATTCGGCAAGTATACAAAATAGAGACAGATCGGCGCGAATAAGAAATCGTGCTTTCGGCATCGATATCTCCACGAGGCAGAGACGGAGAAACATGCGTCGGAACGGGAGGAAGGAGGAAGGAGAAAGGAGAATGCAGCGACGGGCAGCGACGGGCAGCGACGGGCAGCGACGGGCAGCGACACACGTGGCCGTAATGCCTGTAATCAGAGAAGAGTATGTAGTATATATACGGTGGTTTGTCGGATCGGAACGTAGCAGCAGTCCTTCATAGGACATTGACTTTGAGATATCGTCGGCTGGCTGCGACGACGCTATCTCGTTTCGGCTTATCGCACTTGTTTCGCTGTACCTTATCTCTCAGCTGCCTCCTCAAGTCACTTTCTCGCAGTCTATGCCTCATTAAATCATCATCCCGTGTAGCGAAACGAAAAGCCGTGAAAAAATGACGTGAACGCTTATGGGTGGCTATGCGATCACCACGATGATTATTCTTTAGACCTAATAATACTGTTTCCTCTATTAACAAATTTCTTCGGTTTAGGGTTTATGGAAAGTACGAAAGAATAGTTCTCGGTACGCATGATCTCTTCGTCTCGGTATATGCCACAGTTTTTCTTAAAACAATAAAAATCTTTTTGCTCGTTAAAAGGAAAGAGCGAGGTCGAGGCTAAAAAATTCGAAGATCATACGCGAGGATCGTTAAATCTTGAATGGAACATTCTATTCAAAGCACTTCGATAACTTCGCGATAATTCTACAAAACCATCTTACCAAACCAATACTCCTCATACGTTGTCACGCTGACCAAATGTATATCAACCTCAGAGATAACATCGAAACATAACAAATTCAGTCCCATTGGCAAAAAATATTCTACGGATTGGAAGTTTTTATCAATTTTATCTATGTTTAATCGCCATCGATCGTATCTGGTAGATTCAACTATTCTACTCGCTGCAAATATGATTATTCACGCAAAGCAGACTACTTTAAATGGTGGCCGATGACTATCGAAGCGACGGTTAATTTAATTGACTAAATTGGTGGTCATGAAATTATCGCATGTCGAACGATCGTTGGCCGCGAAACAGTCACAACGCTCTTAATTATAAATCAAACTTCAATAAGCTTATCAACAGCGAGGCAAATGGCCCTTATAAGAAATATTATTAATAAGTAATATGGTTGAACGCTGATAGAGTTCCTTTTAAATGATCAAACTCGTTTCTTCGCGGTTCCTTGCCGCATTCGCCATTCGTTCCCAATGAAAACGGCGAGCACGGTCACGCAAGAGGATTCGCTGCTGTCTAGAAAAATGGATAAAGAGAGCTGCGAGGATGAGTGACCGACAGGATTTATCCGACGAACGGGCAGGCTGACTCGTAGAGATGGAGAGAGCAGTCTCGTGCTCATAAATCTGCCAGAACTCTAAGTGTTCATGATAGCTGTCTCGGAGGTTTTCTTTTTTTCTCCCACATCCTCTCTCTCTCTCTCTCTCTCTCTCTCTCTCTCTCTCTCTCTCTCTCTCTCTCTCTCTCTCTCTCTCTCTCTCTCTCTCTCTCTCTCTCTCTCTCTCTCTCTCTCTTCCGTGTTACACGTTAGTTCAGACATCATTCTCTCCCTTCGTCTTCAGTTTCTTTTTTCCCGCCAGATTTTACCATTTTCCTTCCATTTTCTCTCGCGGTCCGTCCTTATTCTGCTCTCTTTTCGTTCTTCTCGACCGCGACTGCACTTTCTCCGTCGTTTCAACCTCGACGACCCTCACTGGGGAATATTATCGACACTGCCAAGTTCACTTCTGTTTACATTCACCATGGCCAACTGCTCAACGACTCCAGGCATGAG
>NT_177702.1:63102-87628 GCF_000188095.3 Bombus impatiens | reverse complement strand
CCATGCGGTTTCTCACGAGTACAGATCAATCGATAGATGAGTTATTATTGTGCATCGCATACTATGCGCTTTCTATAGTTGCGGAGGATCACTACGATAATTATAAGAAATTTTTCGGTCATAACCGTACGGAGATCTTTATCCCTTTTTTCTAAATAGAATTTGATTGTACTCCACGGTTCATCATCGTTTCCGAAAAGTTGTAATTCAGCTGTGCAATAAGTATAACAATTTTATGTACTTGCAATTAACGTTAAGTTATTATGGCAATAACTATAATTTTTTATCTCAGCCTTTAACATTTACAACGACAAATTCATACAGCCTGTATTTATATTTACATAGCAGCACCTTGAAGCACATCTTTCATAAATATTGACACCCGAAGATTATATCTGTTTGTTAATATTCTAAAATTAATGAGTCAATGAAAATTATTTTAATCGATTATTAGGGTATCACAAATTTATTCGTCTAACAAGACCATGCTATTTAAATACAGAAATTATCTCAATCGCTCCAGCAATCAATTGAAAATTAGTATCCTCTATTTTGCAGCTATCCTTGCAACTGCAACCTGCTGTAGTATCAATATTTACCGTGTTACTTATAATACGATACAATGAATAATTGTGAGCTCGATAAATTAAATGATATTCATTGAACGCATGCGATTAGCTGAAATTGTCTTCGAAAACATGCTTATCAGTGTTTCCGATTATTTAAAAGCGGTCGCGTTACACGACTGCGTGTATACCTTCGATGTGCGCTCGCGCGTCCGTCTTTGCGTATTATTGATTTTTCCATCTCCGTGATCGAGGCACATCTCGATTAAATTGATTACTCGACGATGATCTCGATTAAACTTGTATTTACACAAGCAATACCTAACCGACGGACGATAAGCGCGTTGAAATTACGGCTAACACGATTAACTCGTTCATGATTCGCGCAATTTTCCGGACCACCACCAAGATTGGCGCGCGCGCGCGTCCCATGGAAATCGCCTTATTCTATGCTTAACCGGGCAAGTTCAATGCACCTGGGCGACTCGCGACAATTTCCTCTGCCGAATCCCTGCTACCACGGCGGTCTTGACTCGACTATATTACTCATCACTTTCGTTAATATTTTCTACGTAACAGTGATAGATTCTTATTGCTTTTCCTTTATTTCTTTGGTTCTTTTCTATTCCTCAGTGAATTATGCGATTTAGATATGGGTATATGTTACCAAACATATTATAGAGATATATTTGAACTCTTTCAGAGACCAACAGCGACATCTGTATATCTCATCTGAAGACGTAATGCTTATACATATTGTAATTAGTGTTATCGACAGATGATAATTTTCAGATACTTTTCACAACTATTGTTTGTAATACCACAAACCAATACACAGAATAGATCTTACATCTGAAATATCGATCGTGAAGGAAAATAGAGTATCTCTTACGCCCTCTGCGATTTATAGCGGTGAGTCCAGGGATTATACTCAATCCAACTAATAAGGTTGGTAAAGTCACAAACGATGTAGTACACATACAGATGTGGTAAAGTTAATAGGAGTAAAAGTCTGTGGTAAAAATACCCTTCGGGTTGTACGTTACACGTAGTTACGCGATTACGCAAGAAATGATATACAGGGTTATCTACTTAATTTGGAACCCGCGCTCTGTGAATGGCAACGTTGTAACATGTACGCTTACTACGGCAGTTAAATGCCGTTCGCCATCTATGAGCTGTTGCTAGAAGTACAAATAGGCAAGAACGGAGAGCGGTTTGGTAGCCGTCGAAGGATTTTAAATTTGCCATCACAATAAGGAGAAGACGATCGCTTCGTTTCATGTCTCAAGTCTATTTCCACATGTAACTTAATATCTTTTTCTTTAATAACTAATCTCTTGAGTTATACTTATCTAAAGTGCAATCACAATGTAATTTTTTTTATTTAAAATTGCCTTTGCCAGAGTTATTTGCGGATTACAATGAAATTATCCAGATTCTTACAAACATCGAGACCATTTTTCTATTTCGTCCGGTAATCTTTAAAAATTAAAAAAATAGAAATTAATTTAATCCTCGTAATACTGCAGTGTTGAAATCCGTTCGGACTATTTAAACAACACACGTTGCAGTGCCAGAGATATTTCACGCGAACTTTTATTCGACTGTCTCGAAGTGCAACTTAATGCAATCGAGTTCCTTTAAAGTTTAAGGACAGTCCGGAAAAAGCTAGGGAAAAGCGTATACTTGATACAAGAAACGCGTGCTTACTTGGTGAAGTTCTATTACAGACCGGTGATAGGAACGATGTTTGAAGTCAGACAAATTGCTGGGTTTAGATACTCCAATTTCCTGATTTCCCATTTTCTCGAGATGAAGGCAATGGAAAGAAGAAGCAGAGTGCATATTTCAAAGAAGGAGAAACTCCAACTCCTACATAATGGTCACATCGGGTTAGCGACAGGCCCTGAAGTGACCGCTTGCGACGTTTGAGTGTCGGACCAACGGTTCACAGGGAATAAAGGAATACAGCACGCAAAATTCAAGGGATGAAAAAAAATATGCTAATGCCAAAAAGTTCCGCGTCACTGGCTTGTCCTTGATTACAAATAGCTGTCGTTTCCTTAAACTACTTCTAAGGATTCGAAGGATTTACAATCGCACTGTTGAAGAGTTATGTCATTTTGAAGAGTTATGTCACCTATATACATGCAGAAAATTTTATCGAGGTCGGTTGATGCAGAAACAACCAACAGGCATCGAAAGATGAACGAACATGTAGATTTATTATAGGTATAGGCCGAAATGTAAGAAAATATTAAAAACGAATTCAAGCCAGTCATATTTATAGCACTCCTGCTATAGCATTTATAGTATTTTTGTAAATTCGGAAATGCCGAGCTCGTGTGGTTTTACTTCGACGTTGACGATTCGTCCACGTTAACGATTATACAACGAATATTCAAAAAACCAGACGTCGCAGTTGCAAAACGTCGAGTCCTCTGGCCCACATACTTACTATACGGGGCAGGACTTAATTTGTGGCACCCTCAAATGTTGACACTTTCTCTTTCCACAGCCAAGCGTTCGAACTTCACATTTTCTTACAGAAAATCGTAGAAAACTGCGATTTTCATCATTTTTTAACATTTAAATATGTATATAATAGACAGATTCTTCAAAACGTGTTGTTTGAATGTTCATTACAGGCCCAAATAAAAAGGTTGTAAAAAGTGATTTTTATTATTTTCTTCCGAACAACTGCAATTCTTTCAAAATTTTCTTGACATATTATCTAATAAATTAAACCTTGTAATTTTTCAAAAATATGCAAATTGTTTTAAAAATGTTATTCTTCTTTAAAGCGCGATCGAATACTTTCATGAGTCACTGTATGTATAAGAAAATGTTGGGCGAGTTTAGGTATTCCGTTTATCCTTTGGATGAAAGTCCCGTGCACAAGTGCATATGCAAGACTGTAAGAAAGTCTGTAATAATCTATCTTTATAACTCAGTTACAAATGAATATCATCAATGTATTGAGTTCGGGTTAACTTTTTCAATCCAACCGGCAACGCTTGCATGTTATGAATTACTTTTCGTTCAATTAGAAATTACATCAACTGATCGTAATTATATACATGATATACATCAGAAATTCATATAATTTCATTATGATTCCATTTCTTAACTCTTTAGTAATTTTAATACAGATAGAGGATAAGTAAGATTCTCATTCGGAAATGCAAACATACAGAGAGTCAAATCCTTTATGTTATATACTGAAGTAAATTTTTTGAAGGCATTTCTTACAGTGTCATTACATCTGCAGTTGTAAATGGGATTTCCATAGCTGTTTATTTAAATTCGTGAAGTATGATACAAAGATAAAGATATCTATGGCTGATGGCTATACGGTAAACAGATTGCCAAGCGGCGAACGTATCGGATATACTTGCGACTATGTCACAGGTACACATATATGGGCAAAGTAATGTCCAATAACGATAATTTTCACAGTGTTTACGAATATCTCGGAAATATCTAAGGCTGAACGGGGCGGTTACATGCATGTATAGGAAAAAGTTGTTGAGAATCATGCAATCATGCCCCCAAACAACATAAATTCATGATGAGGACAAACTTCTAGATATTTACCAAAAATTAATCACGTTAAGTTAGGTTCCCCTTGAAACCACTCAACTTTTATCTGAAATATTTTTCATTATAATCATTATTTATATAATAATCGAAGTGGTTTTTTATTTATTTATGGGTATCTCACAGTGTATATATACTTGCGTCTTTTCTTTTCATTATATCTTCATAAAACCATCAATTTTTTATAGATTATATTACATAAATAATTATTATGATAATATAAATAGATAAAAGTCGTTTTAGTGAGATCATTTTTAAATAAAGTACTAAAATAGTCTCAGAAATTGATAATATTTTCGTTATTTTCTAATAGAAAATATAAGTTGATTAATACATTTTTAGTTGATGTACAATTGAACTTATGTCATATGAAAATTTAACTGTTGTCGTCAAATCATTAAATATTATAAAACGCAATGTAATACATACGTATACATATGTCGTTTCTAATGTAAGCGCGTAATCACATGTAACGTACAACTAGAGGGGTAATTTTACCACAGATTTTACTTTTATCGACTTTATCACACTTGTCTGTGACTTTACTAACTTTATTAGTTGGATCGAATATAATTCCTACACTCACCGTTATAAATCGCTGAGGGCAAGAGAAACACTGATTTTTTACACGATCGATGTTTCAGAACATGGGACACGAAGATTCGTGAGATACAAGGTTTATGCTGTATACATTCCTGTCTGTGATGGAGCCAAACAGGGCAAATCCCTAACTTTATAAGTTCTTGTATATGCTAGCGTGGAATACCTTTAATATTTGGTCACATAGTACATCGCATATCGTGGAACAACTAGAAGAATGGACGCGAGATCCTCATTTTCTCTCTAGTATAAGACTAGACTACGAACATATAAGACAAATCTCGACACTTATATACCGAAGCCTAGGGAAAATCGTTCGAAAATTGACTCTTGATACTTGCTGCAAAATTGCTGCAAATTAAGTGGAAAATCAATATGGAAGACAAGATTCTCGTTCTTACGAGACAAACGGAGATGAGTAGCATTTTCTACTCTGTCGCAGCATAACATGTTACGTATACACAGAATGGGAACTTTTTGTTTTCCATGTTGATTTTTCACAATTCAGTATTCAAACGGTTTTTGCTAACGGATCTCAAGATCTGTTTAGGATGCACATGTGTACATAGCAATCTGTGTATATATAAATAAAAATAATGTATCAAAATTTTATATTAATATCATATTTATATAATGAAATAATCTTGGGAAACACTTTCTAGATATAAGATAATATTTTTAAAGTAGAAGACATATAGGTTATTTAACTTCTATATTGATATAATATAATGTTTTTAAGCTAGAAGATAATAGCAACTAAAAATAAATAACTACGTTTCATGTATTCCTAATTTCATAGATTATCGTAATATATTCTGATAATATTAATTTTGAATAAAAGTTTTTGTTTTTGGAGTTTATACAATTTTGTGAATATTTAATAGATATTAATTTTTGAAATGATTAGAATGTTTCAACAAATATTGTTTAAGAAAATACCTCCTTGTGTTCCAAAATGTTCCCGGTTAGTTCGAGTTAGTCAAATTTCAAATGATTCCATGAAAGATGAAAGTAGTAATTCTGAAGCATCGAATACAGATCAATTCCACGAAGACTCTTCACAATGTTCATATAAGACGCGAGAAGTACTGCATCTGCTTGAAAAAGCTGCAACATTTGGTGGTGTCATGGATAAAAATTGGATGACAACCCCATATCCTAAGGATATTCCGCTCAATTATAAAGAGGAAACAAAACCAAGTGTTAATCCAGAAAATACTTCTGTTTTGTTATTTCCTGGCCAAGGTATTATTAAAGTTGGGATGATTAAAAAGTATATGGATTATCCTGCTGCTAAGGAACTTTTTGAAATAACCAATGAAATAATTAATTACAATTTACTAAAGCTTTGTTTGAATGGCCCACAAAAGGAATTAAATCGAACTGAATATAATCAAGCTGCTACAGTAGTATCATCGTTGGTTGCATTAGAAAAAATACGAGCAGAGACTCCTAAAGTATTTGAAACTTGTGTTGCTACAGCAGGATATAGCGTAGGAGAGATAACTGCTTTAATTCTTTCTGGCATTATAACTTTTGAAGATGGAATTCGATTAGCATGGTCTAGAGGAAAAGCTATGCAATATGCGTCAGACATGGTGCCTCAAGGAATGTTATCTGTATTTGGTACATCAAAAGCACAAATTTCCAAAGCTTGTATCGAAGCAGAAAATTGGATAAGGGATATGGGTATTGAAAATCCAACATGCAGGTAATATCTTAATATTTAATATTTGATAAATAATAGAAAAAGATGTTATATAATTCGTATATGATGTTAATTATATAATCAATTATTTTTAGAACCGCTATTTTTCTATGTACAGAAAGAAAAATAATAGCAGGAAATATAGAAGCATTGGAATATATCGAAAAACATAAAGCACAATTTGGTTTAAATAACACATCTAGATTACCTGTATCAGGAGCATTTCACACACCATTGATGGAACCTGCTTTAAAGCCAGTTTCTAAAATATTAAATTCGATAGAAATAAATGAACCTAGATGCATAGTATATTCCAATTATAAAGCTGTACCATACACTAATTTACGATATGTAAAAAAATACATATTAAAACAAATCGTGTCACCAGTTAGATGGGAACAATGTTTACAACATATATATAACAGACCTGATGGAATACCATTTCCACAAACATATGATATAGGATCAAATGGAAGAATGAAAACTATCTTAAATTTAGTCAATTCAAAAGCAAGCAGGTCATGTGTTGTAATTTAAAATACATCTAAAATTACTGTATTATTATGTACAATTTTTCTTAAACTTTTGCTTCACTTTTTCATTTACCGATATGTACTTAACATTAGAAGAAATATAAATAAATTTAAAAGAATAACAAATTTTAATATTATATCTATACATATATTTAAACAACAGTAGTGTTTATAGGTAATATAATCATGCAACAACACAGTATAATAAAGAGATACATTTTTGTCCTACACAACTGCATTATATCTATTTATTTGTATTATATTCTATGTATTCTTTTTCTACGACTTACATCGCGTCAACTGCAAAATCATTAGCGACAATACTGTGTCTAGATGACTTATATTTTAGAGTAATATTTGTTTATCTTAGTTTATTGTATTTGCTATGTGATTCTATAATGTTGCAAATGTACCTGGTTTTATGCTGTAGTTCTGTTCTGTAGATCTGTTCTTATGTTTTTAGTGAGTAGAATATAACTGATGACTACATATACATTTACGTTTTATTATGAATTTAGTATATATATAAAATATGGGTCACCATTCTAATTTGGATTATTGTTATTTACTTTTGTTATTGATCAACTAATTACATGTAAATTAAAGCAAGAAAATGCTTATATATTAAATAATTAATTAGAAAGATACAAATTAACACTAAGCATTAAATATAAATATTATGTGCATGATATTATAAATATATAATATTTGTAAAATACTTCATAAATAAGTTTGATATATATATGTGAAATAACTTAATTTATTTTTAACTGCTCTTATTACATTTTCTCTCATGCCTCTAGTTTTCAAAATAAGTTAGAGAATGTAAGCAAAAGGTATTGTGTTTTAGGAGTTCTTTTTATTTTGATCATTATGTAAACATATGTAAATGTTTATAACATAATAAGAATTCATATTCTATTCGAAAGAACCCACAGGACTTTTTCATCCAACAGCAACTTAATATCTGCTATTGTGAAAGCACAAAACATCTTCCAAGTTGAAAGTTTGTAATATTTTTCAAAATTAACTATTTCGGAATCTGTGGGTACTGAAAAAAACGGCTTGCAGATTCGCATTCAGCTCGCAAAAATCTTCAGGAATCCTACGCTAGGAATCCCTTTTGAAGGTTGCAAAGTTGGAAAAAGATTAAAATTCGTTGAACATTGTAATTTGAAATTCATTATTTCTTTAAATTATTAAAAACTGATCTCTTCTATTTGAGTTTGTCAATTGATATTACTAATGTAAAAGGATAATGTAAAAAGATATATTGCTTTTAAATATACAATAATATTTAAGAACATCAAATGAAATATTTCTGTGCGCATTTTAGTTTTATTTCATAAATTATATTTATAAATTGTATTTATTATTGTTGTGTATCACAATTTTTTAATTATTTTGTTACTAATAATTTTATACGAAATATATAAATGACTATGATATAGGTTTTTATAAGTTTTTGCACATACTCTATGGTTATAGGTATGAGTATGAGCAGGAGACAGTTAGGGGCACAGCTAGGACGTGGTTGGAACTTCGAGTAGATTGAACAGATATGAAGAGTTTTTGGAACACAAGAAATACAGTATTCTGTATGGTGTAGGTAAGAAAATACGGTATGAAATTGAGGTTGTAATCTTTTATTGTAAGATAAACATAATATCAAACATCATCATGAAACTAGTAAGGTACGTATATTAATTTGTAATAATTCGGTAAGAAGTAATAAAATATTTATCAAACAAAAAGTTTAAGATCAAGTAGAAATATTAAGATTAACACTATATATGTGAATAATTAATTGGATTTGTAAAGATTATTGCTATGTTTTATCACATCTTATATTTTTGAATCTTCTAAATTGTATTTATAATATAATTGTTCTAACTATTTCAGATTTTTAATGAAACTCAGTCATGAGACTGTAACAATAGAATTGAAGAATGGTACTCAAGTACATGGTACTATTACCGGTATGTCATCATAACCTATAAAAAATCTTCATGTTTATATTTCCATTAAAATTTAATAATATTTGTTGAATGTTCACTTATAGGAGTAGATGTGGCAATGAATACGCATTTAAAGACTGTAAAAATGACAATAAAGAATAGGGATCCTGTACAATTAGATACATTAAGTTTACGAGGCAATAATATAAGGTATTATATATTACCAGATTCATTACCACTTGAGACTTTGCTCATAGACGACACACCAAAAGCAAAAGCAAAAAAGAAGGAGGCTGCACGAGGTTTGTAAATATAACAATATTAGTTACTATTACTAATTTACAAGTATGAGAAAGTATATACATGCTTTTTATATTACAAATAATATAAATATTGCAAATACTTTTTGTAAAAGAATATAAAAATTTATTAATGGCATGTATGCTATTTTAAATTTACTACTAATTCTAAACAGAAAGGCCCATCTTACTAAAAGTCTCAACAGATATTGTTAATGTATTGTTGACTGTTTATTTTATTAAGAAACAAATAACATGACTAACATAAACACCTTTGTTTGTTTATTAAGATAAGAATTTGATGTGATTATATGTATAATTAACTAATCAAACATTCTTTCCAAAAAATGTTATTCAAATGAAATTTGTAAATAACGTCGATAGACTTTAAAAACTAGTCAATTATATTACTTATTACATTCATAATATATTGATTTCTCTCTCTCTCTCTCTCTCTCTCTCATATATGTATTCACACATTGTTCCTTAATAAAGTTTTATACTTTTCAGATTTATTTCATATAACAATTATTTTAATTTTTTAAAATGCTATATTACACACGCTACTGAATTTTTTTTGTATTTGTATATTATTTATATATATTTGTATATATTAAAGTAGCTTTTATAATTAATTCAAGATACGATAATTAGCTACAAACATTCAAATTCAATAGGGATAAAACAGTGTAGTATGTCGAAATACATTTATTAATCAAAATGTGTAAACATATTTTTATATCATCAATGACAATAGACATTCTATTTTATATATATATATATTTTGTTTCTATATTTATATTACTTTTAGGAGCAGTACGTGGTCGGGGGCGTGGTGGACGTGGTACGAGAGGAGGTCGAGGTGGACGAGGACGAGGACGGGGTAGACGATAGTTATGTACATTATTATATGTTTCATTGAAATAATTAATTCAACCTTTTGCACCTTAAAAAATACTGACGCAATGTATTATATAATACGAAAATAAATTGTAATGTTTTCGGGACTTATCAGAACTTTTAATTGTTATATTATACTTTTATTGGTAGAAATGGTTACCATTTACTTATTAAATCTAGAAATACAACTGCAGGAAGAGTGCAAAATGAGCACAAGAGTTTGTAGCGATTGTGATTACTACATAGGAAATCTTACAGATTAATGATAGTGGGTTCTATATTTAGTATTTCTGATATTTTTTGCGCTCAGCTCTTACTGAGTGGCTTCATCTGAGAGAAAGCAAAATTGCATACATTTCATTTTGCACTTTCTTGTAGTTAGAATTCTGGTAATTATTTAGAAGTATGGTTTCTTCCTCAATGCTCTTGAAATATATTGCCAAAGTTATCATTCTGAACAACTTTTTCTTATACAAGTAATTGCTGCTCGGCTGTAGTTTTTCAAGTTATAAAGCAATTTATATTTAATACTAAATATACGTATATATATGTATTATTCGACTATTTATTTTATACATTTTTGTTCTGTAAACAATTAAATTTATCAATGATAATAGGTATATTTGTTACATTTTTGATCAACTGAATATCAGAATAAAATACAACATTTCATATATCAATCTATTCATCAAAAATTATTTCACGCCAGCGTTACTAGCCATCGAATGACGGCCAGAGAGCAATTTAGCCCAATTTATAATTCATTGATGTATTTTGTTATTTATAGAGTGAGAGTAAGTTTAGAATAAGTGTAAGTTCAGATTGGGCTATATAAAAATGTAGCCGTTTATTCTAGAATGAAGTGAATTCTAGAACCGTAACCTAAATTTATAATTTTTTGCGTATATGTTTTGAAAGCTATATACACCGAGTAACGATTGTACATTTATATGTATAGGAAGAAGTTACTCAGAATAATAACTGCGACAACATATTTCAAGGACATTGAAATTGGCAAACAGATCAAACTTCTACATAATTACCAAAAATCGTCTTGTTGCATTCTTATTGTTAATATCTATACATATTTTTGTATTCAAATTTATACCTATCGTTTATTCTACCACTATTTTTGTGGAGAGGAAATTTCTCAAAATTTCATATATTAATGCACATTTGTGCTGTTACTGATAATAAATAATACTTACAATAATAATAATTACTTAATAATAATTACTTAACTTACTTAATAATAATTACAAGCCATGTCTTCAATAGTTCTTTATGTCTTCTAAAAGATAACAAAGATATACCTAATAACAACAGTAGCACATTATTTAATGCTTTTGTCACTAATTGTTTGCAGATTTACAATGAATGTATGTTACTGATAGAATTTCAGATAGAATTTCTGTTTCAATAGATTTGCTCATAATTAAGCATAACTATGCTTAATATAACGATTAAGTTGCAATCCATGGTTTCTTTGAGACTTTTGTTTCTCATGATGAATAAACTGCTCATGATGCAATAAAAAAATTTGACCCTAAACTTCAAGATTAAGATTAATTTTTTGCGGCTACATTTCTTTTTGTAAATCTCTATCGGACTAGAGGTGTAGAATTACCTGTTACAGCCATGTAAAATAATTTTGTACATTCTGCATATGTATAAAGTATATACTTTATTATCCTTTACAAAGATATTATAATAATATTATACTTTATAAAGAAAATAATGTCACTAATTCAAAAAAATAAAGGACAAAACAGCTTTGAGTACTTACAAAAGTTTAAATTTTAATGAACATTTTTATAAAACCATCGTTGCAACTACGCAAGTTTAAAAAAAGAATTGGATATGTTTTCTTAGTCATGTTAAATTAAAATCAAGTCAGATTGAAACAAATTGTATTAAAACACATTAAATTAAGCAAGAATAATTTTATTCATTTAAAATGCGGTATTCAAATCAAGAATACAAGAAATAACGTGGTCAGCAAAATTGAAATGACTCTGACACCTGATACCACGTAGGAATGCTCTTGTCATCGGTGTCAGTTGTCACGATTTGGTCTTGTCTTCAGTGTTCGTAATCGTTATGTATTACTCTCGATGTCGAGTCTTAGATTTTTCAAATTATAATTAAACCAAAACAGTAGTTGCTGTCACCAGAAATAGTCGTTAAACTATTTCGATTAGTTTGATTCTCGTTCGTTATTTTCGAAACAAGGCGAACAGCTGAATGGAATAGATTCAGAAACTTGTCGCACCTTTCTAAAGCGCGGCACTATTTTGAATTTCCAAACTGTTGTATCCTTGATATTCTAATTCATAACCGTATGAGTAGCATTAACTAGCGTATCAACGCGACTGGTAAATAAACTCCACATTTCGGCTTACCCGTATGTGCAGGAGTACTAGCACGGGAAGGATTGAAGTCTTCTTGAAATAAATAAATATTTTTAATATCTCCTTGGTTGGTGATTTATTCGATTTTATTTAGTTATATTTTATTGACAAATTTCTAATCTTAGCTCTCTACTTGGTTTATAAATGAGAATAATTGTCGTCATCGTAAGCTATTGGCAATGCAGCCCTAGATCGCGTTCAGGTATAGGTGAGTTTGATGGTGAGAACTAATTTCTGTTTTGTTCTGTAGTTAATTCTAATTCTTTTTGATTTTTCTCTTCTTTTTTAATTTCGGCAGTTAACAAACGTAAACCAACATTCTGCTCTTTTCTACTTCTTGCTTTGGGTTTCTAACATGAACTAAGATTGTTTGTAACAATAATACTTTCCGTGACAACCAACGTGGCTTCGCAATTCTTGCCAAAAGAAAAACAGATATTTCTGCTAATAATGGGAGAAGTGCGAAAACCCGTAAGTGTCTTCAATTGTTGAAGGCACCGTAACCAGCGCGGCTTTTCAACTGTGTCAGGTCACAGGTTAGCACAGCGAATTGTCCTTTTAAATATTTAATATTCTTGAAGAAAACACGATTAAATATACAAAGATAATTCTTGATTGTTGACAATAATAGTCAATGAATAATTTTATTCGAGTAGTACACATATGGTACAAGTCCGAAATGATTGAAGAAGAGAACGTTACAATGTTTAGATTTTCACCTTGCTTATATGAATAGTCGATCGCATTCTTGGAATATCGTACTAAGTAGTTTCGATCTATCCTCGCGATCGCGTCTCCCCGCGATCGCGAGGAATCGCGTGAACGGGAGTCGTAAATTCTCGTTACCATTATAAGGATCGACGCCACGAACAGATCGATCCCCTTATTTCTTGTGGGATAATAGGAGTAATTGATGTGATATAACAGTGCGATTAACAGGGTTATAATATTTATATTTCCAATAACTTAATACACTAAATAGTTACACCGTTACGTATGATATAAATATCGCAGACGATACTTTGACGTATGAAACTCCGATAGATGAACACAATGTTCTTTCGAACATAAGACGGAGGTGACTTTCTTGATGTAGCAGAAGTAGCAATTGAGTAGACTAAGTATACATATGAAGTGACTGCTCTGTAGTCTAGAGCACAAGTCTAGAGGGATGAAGTGACTGTTCTGTCGTGATGAGAACAAGTGAAGTTCGTTCTTGTGTGATTACGGAAGAAAGCTCGGTGTGGGTGTGTCTTTTGAACTAAGGACATGGATTCGTTGTTCACACTTTTCGTTGGAAAAATGAGTGTAACGATCCGCGATGCCGATTGGTTATAGCCAACGTTAATAAATGAAGATTGGCGGAGGAAGCCTCCTCTACTAACGTGACTCGGGAGCGAGCTTGTTCATGGGAAAAGCCGGTTTTTCCGTGAGACAAATATCTACCTTTTCCGCTAGGTAACTACCCGCTTTCTCCGTAATTTGTAAGAACGTGCAATAAACCTAAGGACTGTTTTAAGTACCAGCTATAAATCGAAAATATTTGCAGGATTAAAGGTTCCTGCAAACTAATACGATTCAGTTTATGGTAGGGCCTTAGGTTTATTGAGAGTCTGTATAATGGTGCTTGGGCCTTGACGGTCAGACAATGAAAGAAGTCGCACGGACCACCTCACGCGATGTAACACTGTGCATCCCGCTGCATAGGGTGCATCTACTTTCGTTCGTGTAAGGAGGTTTGCTCGCCCATAGGGATATTTTAGCTAATTCGTAATTGTCAATAACTAAAGAACAAAGCTGAAAACGCAAATTATTTATTCTTGATTTTCATCCCATTTTAATAGTGTGATTCTCGAAGAATCACCTCTTAAATTTTAATTTTTTTACACCTGCAACTGAACATCCTGTATAAGCGGCGTATTTTATGCATTGTTATACAATAAATCAGTTTAAATTTCATTCTCGATTTATACAGAGCATCTCGATTTAACTAGATATATTCGTTGGGGCCTCACAATCACATTAAGTTCACGCAATAGCGTGTACCGTATGTACCGAGAGCGAAATTTATACTGATTTACTATATAACGTTATACAAATAACGCTTATAAACTATGATATTATAAAGTATGATGCGCCTACGAATTCTTGTAAACTTCTATAGGTAATATAGCATAGCGCAAAACCCTAAATCATATCGTGTAGTGGTGTAAATCGTAAATGTATGTTGTTACACTCGTGCTAGTTAATAATGTTGTTAAACGCCTTAAAATAGTAAGGTTTTCAAATCCCGAATGCGCAGGATAAAGATCAGGACTTGTATCGAAATAAATAAGAATGAAATGGTTTTGTGATGGTGATTGCTCTATATTTGGTTGGTATCGAAACCGAAATGATTCTGATGATTCTTCCTGTTCTTTCATTACAATTCCTGATTTAGGGAAATGTGAAATTCGGAGGGGGTTCACAAGGTCCAATCCAAAGAATAACTCCTTCCAAGGAGTATGCTCTGACGTCCTCCGCTAGATTGTCCGACTCGTGGCGTGGTCCAGAATAAATGATGCAAGGGAACTGATGCAAAAATGTACACGTGAGCACTGTGTGTGACATGGCTTTAAATCGTCGCTATCGAAAAGGGCCTTCTCTCTTCGCACTTAAGAAGACTATATAGTTTACAAGTTTCGAGGATACATTCGAAATGTCGCAGTTGCCCCATTTTATTGCTTCTAGCTATATTCCTGTTTATGGCTTTTTCATTAATCGAATGACCACTAATCAAGTTGAGTGTTTTACCAAGAATGTCTTTATTATTGTTCAGTCAGAAGCTAAAAACTCTCACACGTATCGAATATTTTAAATAACGCGCGCTATCGCGACAATGCAAATTATTAAGATAGCGACGATCTACCTTCGGTTATAGTAAAACCTAAATTTCATTTTAATAGTGATTTCAATAGCTAATAGTAATAATAATATCGTATTTGGTCTCATTTTAATCAGGAAAGTCTTACCAATATGTTAATAGAATTTTTATTAACGAAAAGTCAAAAATAAAGAAGTTACATTGTTGCATTATCTTACCGATAGGACGGCGATATAGATCTTGAAAGAAAAGTCAAGAAAGTTCAAGAAGAAAGCATTTCAGTGGTGGAATTAAAGTATGGTCAATTAATGAATAAATCATTAAAGACAGTTATAGACGAAATACTATTTGGCAGCTGGTTTCCAAAATGTTTTTGCCCACGGTGTTCATATACTAATTAATAGTTTATACTAATTAGTTAATTTCAAGTATATTAAATTTTGTATCGTTTAGTAGTACATATTTTTACATGACTGTGGTCTCGTTGCATCTTAACCCCAGTAAAAAAATATTTTCTGACTAAAGTTATGTATGTATTTGTACGGCGACATGAAGCTTGGAACGCTCTGCACGGTTGCCTGGATTTCGTGGTCTCTGAGATGACTTTTTTTACGTGGAGGGAACGTTCATAGGCATCCTTCATAGAAACGTTCATAGGAAATCGGACCCTTCTACCCGAACGCATGACGTATTTATTTGTCATATTTTCATTATTCGAGCTCACTTGTCTTTCGCTTTGTTCGGTTTGAATACCAAGCGGTATTATTATGTCCCGATTTTCGACGCTTTGCTATTCAATGTTGTCTTTTATAAGGAACGCGGGTTTTAGTCGGTCTATGGAGACTATCACATTTCTATTGTTTATTTTTATAGTGAAATTCTTTTCTCCGCGCTGTATTACTTTGTAAGGTCTGTCGTAAGGTGATTGTAAACTGCGGACGGCGTCGTTACACAGGAATACATAGGGTGACATTGCGAGTTCGTAGAAAATGAATATGTTTTTCGCACTATGTCGGTTGATCGGTTGCGGTTTGATTTCTTCGATACGTTCTTTAAGCCGATTCACGTATTCGGAGGTCGCTTGTCAAACCGTCGATACGAAAAATTCCCCTGGCAATCGTATTCCTGTGCCGTAGATCATTTTGGCAGCCGTTGCATTCAGATCCTCCTTAATGGCTGTTCGAATTACTAATAGTACGATCGGCAAGATTTCAACCCAGTTGCTCGTATCGTGGCATTTGATCGCCGTTTTCAATTGTCGGTGTAGGCGCTCTACCATCCTGTTGGACGCGAAGTGGTAGGCCGTCGTGCGTAGATGTTTGACACCGAGCAACCGGCATAATTCGTTAAATAATTGCGACTCGAATTGGCGTCCTTGGTTGGTTATTATTTTCGATGGTACGCCAAAACGAGTTGACGCTTCCATATCGGCTATGGGTATAGCTTCGGATCAACGCGAAAAGCGGTCGATATACGTTAGACAACATCGGTAGCCTTTCGAATACTGCATTATGATAATGTCTACGTGGATATGTTGGAATCTGCCTGTCGACGCTTCAAACGTTCCGACTGGGGATTCTACGTGCCTGGTGACCTTACATCGCTGGCATGATATACACTGTTGTCCCCAGTTTCTGCAGTCTTTGTTTCTAGACGGTAAGACAAAGTGCGTCGTCATCAGGTTTTGTGTAGCGCGTATCCCGGGATGGGAAAGTCCGTGGAGCTTTCGGTACATATGGTCGTACTGTGTCGCCTGATACATCGCAATGTATATCTACGTTTTGATCTGGAAAACGTGTCTTTTTCAATAGTAACGCGTATGTACCTGAGTTGTCTAAGTCGCGTAGCTCGGTGTCGTTTTCTTGCGCGGCGGCGAGAGTTTGATGGTACACGGACATTCCTATAGCTTCGATGCGAGATAGGGCGTCGGTTACGTTGTTGTCCTGTCCTTCGATGTATCGTATGTCAGTCGTAATGCCGTAATAAAGTCGAGATGTCGGAATTGTCGCGGCGAGCACTTGTCGGGGTGCTGGTTGAATGCGTATGTAAAGGGTCTGTATAGATCAAAAAGTTTCTCCCTTCAACAGCGTGTCGAAAACGTTTGACCGCCGTGTGCATCGTGAGAAGTTTGCTGTCGTATGCACTATACTTTTGTTGCGTGGGAGTCAAGGATTTTGTGACGAATCCCAGCGGCCGCCATTTGTCGTTCGCGCGTTGTTACAATACTGCACCTATTGCGTAGTCCGACGCGTCTACCGTGAGGCTGACGGGCGCACCTGGTATCGGATGCGCTAGCATCGTGGCATCCGCGAGTGCACGTTTTGATTCGCTGAAACTGTTTTCGGTTTGTTCTGACCACTCGATGGGCGCGTTGTTCTTTTTCACGCCTTTTATCAGGTCATTAAGCGGAGTTGATTACTACACCGTAATCGCTGAGGCGGTTGAATAGTATTCGCATTTGTTCGCGGTGCTGTTTTTCGTCTTCCGAAGCTACTAGAAAATCGTCGATATACGCATAGACAAAATCGAGACCACGTGTGATTTCGTCGACGAAGCTCTGACATGTTTGCGCGGCGTTCCGAACATCATATCGGCTGCTTCGAAAAGACCGAAAGGTGTCGTAATTACGGTGTTTCAACGTCTTCGGGCGCGATCGGAATTTAGTGGTAAGCGCGGACGAGGTCGATGTTAGAAAAGATACGCTTACCGTACAGATGTTGCGCGAAGTCTTTGATATGCGGCGACGAGTATCTGTCGGGTACGGTGCGGGCGTTCAACGTACGGTAGTCGCCACAGAATCATAGGCCTCCGTCCTTCTTCGGTACGACGAGCAGAGGTGATGCCCGTGGGCTCTTCGATGGCCGTATTATTCCTTGTTCCATCATCATCTCAAACTCCGCCTTGCCTTGTTTAAATCGATTGGGTGCGAGGCGGCCGGGTTTGCTGTAGACGGGTGGTCTCGATATCGTGTACCACACTGTGTAGAGTTTTCTCTCGTCCGAAAACCGGGTTAGATCCGGAAATTCGGCGAGAAGTCGGTGATACGTCAGCTCTCCAATGATTATCTTAATCGACGCTGTCCGAGTCGTGTCCGTGTATCCTCTTGTTGACAGGTTTGTGGTCGAATCTATGAGATGTCTATTTTTTGCGTCTACCAATAATTCATAGTGGCTAAGGAAGTCCATGCCGATGATAGGCGTGCGTGTTAACGTTCGCTATTATAAAACGCCATTTCAGTGCTTGACGCAATGCTACTACGAGGGACAGTAGGATGGTGCCGTAAGACCCGTTGACCGCGAACAGCTCGTACGTATCTTTGTTCGCGGGTGCGCGTAGTTTGTTGCGCGGGTATACACATACCGTATCGGTACCGGTATTCACGAGGATGGAGATCTTCGACTTCCTGTCTGTGACAAAAATGCGGCAGGATGACAGGCCGTCGTCGCATGCCTCGTTTACGGATGGCTGCTTCCGTTTCCTTTGGGTCCAGGTGCACGGGTTTCGACAATTTCTTGCTCGGTCTTCGAAGGTTGTGTGGTAGTAGCAGAGACCAGATTTCTGCGGTCTGTCCCTCGAATTCGATCTGCGATGTTTCGAGCTTGATCGTTGACAGCGGCGGTGGTTGAGGCTCAATGCTTCGGTTTGTGCCTCTATTCGGGACAACCTGTCATCCAATTTCTCTGAATGTGCTTCGTGGATCCGGTCGGCCGCCCGCGTCAAGTTTTCTGCTTTGGTGTCATCCACAGCTGCTAGAACGTGCTTGATATAAGCAGTCGATTTCTCCAAAGCGTAAAGATGAAGTTGTCTGGTATGGAGGAGCTGGCGGGTTTTCTTAGGTCTTGGTAAAATTGAGACGGTTCTCTGTCGCCCATTTCTTTAGATTCCAGTAGCTTTCGCATTCTCGTGCTGTTTGAATCGGCCAGTTTGCGGATGATCTCACTCTTCAATTTTTCGTATCGTTCAGCGTAGTCGATTCTCGATACATTTAGCGAGTGTCACGAATTTTACTTTGTCGTTCGTAATATTCGCTGCCTTTAATTGCGCCTCCAATAAGGCAAATATGGTGTTCTGTGGATGCAGTGGGGGCATGTTGATCACTTGGTTGGCTGTGCTTTTGCTATTCGCGGCCTCATTAGTATTTGCCATTCCACATATACTCCTAATTCGCGGCGATCGAAGTCGTACTATCACGTTCACCTCTTTCACTGTATCTCATGTCGGATGGTCACCAGTTTGAGGCGATTTAAGGTGAAAATGCCCCCAAAATACTCTAGATGTTCAATAATATAGTTTATTTAACCAGCTTCCGAAGCGTATCCGGAGGGGCCCTGGAACCGCGAAAGCATACTCGCGAGCCTCCTCACCTGCACTGATAACAATCCTCTCTCTTCGATGGCGCGATGTGCGGTCATGCCCATCGCACTACACCCTCGATATCACAGTGCAAGATTGCCTGATTCCTCAACCAGGCAGTTTGGCAACACCGGGGTGCTCGCCTTGTCAATGTGCGTCCACGGGCTCTGCCCCGTCTTCGCCGATCGTCATCTATCGATGCTCTCTGGATGGGAACTTCGTTGCCATATCCGCTCCGCAGCCTCCAAAGCATCACCTAATCACGGAAGGAGGTGACCGCCCTCCTTTCTCTTTAGCCCGACAGAAAGGTGTTCTAAGCACCGCCGGCGACGAGAGATTTACTCTATTTCCGCGATGAGAGTGTGACGTAGCACTGCTCCAGCGTGTGTTGCGCCGAGTCCACTCTCTCATTGCAAAAGTGGCATGGGTGAGTATCTGCGTGCACGGTGAATATCTGCGTAATCCTGTACGTCAAGCCCGCCGCTGCCCAACCAAATGTTCCTGTTTGCCTGGATGCACATTTTGCGAAAATGCTATTACGCATACCCAGTGATGGGTTACTAGGTTATGTGGGACTCGGCAGATGATGTAAACCATACCCACCAAAAACGTCTCCTCTATCCGCTTCTTTAACTGTACAAGCACCAACCCTGGAACCGCCTCACGGCATTACTTCAGGGTTGGTCTTGTGTTAGTACCGCAATCTTCTTCTAGCGCCTTCTTCTTCTTTCCTCTATCTTTTCTTGCGCCAGCCGTGACTTCATTATTATATTACACAAGGCCTGGAACTCAGTCCGGTTGTCCCCTTTTTGCGCCACTAGCTCGATTAAGTCGTCAATTGTCAATGATTTGCCGAGGTGATTCTCCAACTCGGTCCTTTCCTTTATCCACCTGGGGCAGTGGAACAGCGCATGTTCGGCGTCGTCACCATCACCATCGCAGTCCCAGCAGCGGGCGTGTACTTCCTTCCTGATCATCCTTCGGCACAAGTAGTCTCGTCTTATCGCATATAGTTCCGTTTCTCCGTCGCTTATCTGCACACATATAGTGTGTTGTGTAGAGCCCGGCGACTTCGAGTGGCGTTACGTGTTCCGATCTTAACCCCACAGCTGCCATTAGTGAATCGCTTTTCGATTCTCGACAGGCGATCGCAACTCCTGTACCGAGTCCAGGTATCTTGCCGTTGATGCTGTATGGCTCTTGCATCAGCAAGATTTCGTCGCCACCAGCTTTCATCTGCGTCCTGATCTCATAGGGGACAGTCTTGGATCGCTGCATGTTATGTTGCAGGATCCGTATTCCCCTTTTCCTCCCATGTCCTAGTTTATTCGCGTTTGTGTTTCTACTCATAATCAGTTCTTGCTAAAATCGCTTCCAGGGCCTTTTTATACATAGGGCAGTTCCCATCGGAGGCGACGTGGTCGCCTTTCTTGCCGGCTTTTCTGCAGTTTACGCAGCTGGCGTTTTCTCCTTACTAGTGCACTCTTTCGTGCTGTGCCCACTTTCCGCGCAGTGCGAGCAGATATCGTAGTCGACGCGGCGGTATTTTGCTACGTGTCCATAGCCTTGGCATTTATAGCAGCGGCTGACGGCAATAAAATCGCGGATCTTGCATGCGTTCCACGATATATAGATCTTCCCCTTTAATAACTTTTCTCTTACCTGGGAGGGAGGGGGGGTGCTTCTATCACCCAGTTGGTCTTCTCGGAGTCCTTGCGGCCCGTCCTGAAGCAGAATTTGATCGCCGCCACGTTCTCCTCCTTGAGTCTGTCCTCATTCTGTTTCCTGATACAGGCTCTTATCGCCTTTTCAGGAATTTCTCTGGGGACGTCGAACAAGATCATCCGGGGCTGCCTCCTCTGCGGTGTGCTGGTCTTTAGGCCTGCCTCCTTCAGCTTCGCGTTCTCTGTGAATGCTTTTAAGCCTTCCGGTTTCGTCGTTTCGACTGCAAGTCTATTTCCACCGATTTTCCTTATGACTTGTATTCCCTTCTTTCGGGGGTTCACGAGTGTAAACACCGCTTCCTGAGCTTCCTCGCTCGTCTTTATTGTGTCGTCTGTTTGTTCCGGGCGGATAATTACCACGTTTTTCGGTGGCTTGACGGTTATCTGCTCGACTTTGCTACTGGTCATTTTGACCTTTTCTGCGTACGAGGGCTGTTTGGCTCGGCTCGCGGTTTTCTTGACCGCTGTTTCAAGTCGCTTGCTGACTTGCAGCGACTTGTTCATCACAGATAGTATTTCTATATTCTTGCTCTGGGCCGTCCCTGTGATTTGTTCTAGCCTCCCAGTCAGGTAGCTATTGTGGAGCAAGAGCTCCTCCACAATTCCCCTCATATCTGAAATGCCTCATGATTGTCGCGGTCTGGTCCTTATTTATCTTCTTGTTCGGGTCGAGACAGAAGGCTAAGATCTTTTGTTCGACCTCGCTTGCCTTTTCTTTTATGTCCGATATCGGCCTTGGTGTTTCGGGTGTTGGCCGAGATTCCTGCTTGGCCTCTTTTCCCTCCTCCTCGGCCTTTTTCATTTTCTTTATTTCTGGGCTCTGTTTTTCGGGTGTTGTACCCTCCGTTTTTTGCGACCTTAGGGGTCGCAGGACCACTCGCGCCTTCGTGGTTGGCGGTGTCTGTCCCCGTGATGCCATTCTCCTGTTCGGTTTCAGACTGTTTTAGATGCAGATGCTGAGTCCCAGCGGCGTATCGCTTTACGCGTGCAGACGCTAAGACCCAGCGTCGTATGGTTTTGAGCGCACAGACGTTAAGTCCGACGGCGTAATGGCGGCACTGAGCTTGCACTTACACTTGCTCTTCTGTGTGTTCTTCAAATGGCTGCTTTCGCAACGTTCAGCGGCGTATCGCTTTGCGAACGTGGGCACTGAGTCCGCGGCGTGTTGCTTTGCGGACGCTGATACTAAGTCACGCAGCGAGCTGCTTTACGAACGTCAGCACTGAGTCCCCCGGCGTATCGCTTTACGAATGCGGACGCTAGTCCCGCGACGTGTTGCTTTACGAACGTTGGCGCTCAGTTCCCAAGTAGCCCGTACGGCGGCGCTGCAGTCGCGCGTTCCAAAATGGCTTTCCCTCTGCCCTAACCTCACCCACGTTTTTCTATGTCCTCTCATGCGTTTATTAATGCGAACTCCACTATTTCTTATATCCACCATTGCTTCAAAGCACTATCACTTCACTTTCTCACAATTTTCTCGTCCGATTTCTTTGATTTTCCTCGAGAATTCGGACATTGAGTCCGAAGTATGCTGCCATCTTGTGGACTAGTCACATCTTTCGGTACACGTTAAAAATACCATGCCCCGTCAGGATGTGCATAATAAAGTGGTCAATGTACCTCCTATGCCTCCTGAACGTGCTGACGTCTGCCACCAGCCTCTTCGTCCATTTGTCCTCCATACGCTCCTTCACTGTCTTGATCCTTACAGAAAAGACCGAGGCCGGATCTTCTCTTGAACGGGTTTTATATCGTGACTGCAGATATTCTTTTTTAATTCGATATTTCTCGGTCCGGAACACTGTGCAGTACGCCGTAAATGATCTTATCAACGCGACCCTTTGCGCCCTTTTAAGAGTATTCCTATTCTTTTTCTTTTCCACCGTATTTGCTCATACAAGTGCCGCTTAGGGCACCGCCGACTCCCAAACTCCATGATAGAGCTTCCTGGTAAGCCGTTCACATTGGGCAGCAGCGATCTCGATGCTTCCATGAGAGTATCGCCCTTACCGCACACTTTCTCCAAATGAGTCTCGAACCTTCTGCAGTTATCTAGCTGCACCCCAAGGTATCTAATCTCCTGCGTCGTAGTCAGAATGTGCCCCTCCACGTTCATCTCAATTACCTTGAGGATCCGCTTGCCCGTCAGCAGTATCACCTCGGTCATCTCCTGTGCGATTTTCAATCCTTTATCGGCACACCACCGCACGATCACACCCAACGCCGTTCTTAATTTATTATCCGCTTCTTCCTGCTCGGACGTTGACGAAATCGACGACATTCATTTTCATTCAATTCATTCAATTCCTTTAGTAGACCCATCGTATACCAGATTCCAAAGCAGTGGTCCAAGTATTGATCCTTGAGGGACACCCGCGTACACATTCCTCCTTAACGCTCCTCTTGTCCTTACTATAATCTTCCCGTGCTCAAGACAATTCTTGAGAAGCGTTACCAATTTCCTGGGCATTCCTTTAGATTCTGCTTCTTCCAAGATCTTATTCCAGCTGAGAGTGTTGAACACGTTCTTCACGTTCACCGCTACCAACACAGAAATCCTATTTCTTCTCTTGGACCAGTCAGCAAGATCCATTACTCGGCGCAGGACGTCCACTGTTTTCACTCTCCTCCTGAACCCATACTGGTCATCGTGAAATGGGTCCAGTCCCAAGCTTTCCTCGATCAGGTTCTTAAACGTGTACTCGCAGATTTTACTAAGTGCTGGAAGCACGCTGATCGGTCAGAAACGATGTTAACGTGGGATCTCTTCCCGGTTTAAAGTTTAGATTTTGCCTGGACGACCGTAAGCCCGGGCGCGGCCGCTCTTTTATCGAGGCTGGTCTGCCAACTATCGAACATGTTCGGTCGCGCCTGGACCTTGACGTCGGCACCTGCAGGCCAATCCCACCCAACAGACCCCGGGTGCGGAAGTATATCTCACGACGCCTGTAGTTCGGACGGAGGAAACCCCGCGACCACCCCCGCTGCCGTCGTCGAGATGGTGCGGA
>NT_177702.1:57535-62787 GCF_000188095.3 Bombus impatiens | reverse complement strand
CCGCTGCCGTCGTCGAGATGGTGCGGAATCCTCTCACCGCCTCTCACCGCCGTCCTATAGAACCTCTTGACCAGCAGGAGGCTGCGACAAGTATTCTTGTCTTTGGTAACGGTAACGGGTTCTTTCCTTAGCGCAAATTTATCGCCATACAGTACCTGGGCACCCCATAGGGCCATAGGGGTTGGGGTTACGCCCAACCAGCGCGCAAGGCACCCAGTACCTTGCTACCTT
Organism: Bombus impatiens; assembly: GCF_000188095.3. NCBI lineage: Eukaryota > Metazoa > Arthropoda > Insecta > Hymenoptera > Apidae > Bombus > Bombus impatiens. The sequence continues at coordinate 62,556 of NT_177702.1, read as the reverse complement.
GATTAGCTAAGCCAAGGCACGTAGTGCCTTGTTACTTCGATTAGTTAAGCCTGGCAGGGGCTATCGCTCGTCTCAGGTCGAATGGGGCGTTTTGTCCAGGACGGTTCCGGAGCAGGTGTGACGCTGCTCACCCGCCGAAGGCCATTCGGGGCAAGCCAATACCCCTTAAATCGGCCCTCTTGCCAGCATCTTGGCCATCAACCACTGCCACCACGAGTCAAAACCCATAATTAGTCGAGCAGGGTGGTCGCTACTCCCTCCGGGTTTACACTCGACTCCCGTGGTACCATCCGCCAGTTCCGGTCTTCGGCTCTTCATGTTCGCCGCCGTTCCCATCGCATATCCAGGCGATCCTCCGTTACGATCGCTTCCCCAATGTGGTTACATTGACAGAGTAAGCCGACGATATATCGTCGTAGGTATATCGATAACATATCATCATAGGACTTCCCGCCTTCCTGCCACAAAGGAAGCTCATTCTAGAAGAATCCCGGGTCGCTCCCTCTCGATGCCCCCGATATGTCGGAGTTCCTTCTACTAATTTCTTTCTGTACATTCTACCTAGACGTAGAAACACTTTCGAGTTGGTACGAGTACTAAGGTCTCCCTCCCCTGCACCGTAAACGTTACTCTTCTTGTTGTCCATGTCCTTGATTTCTTTGTTTTCGCCCAGTCGTCACCAGTAACTCCCGTTCGCATGCCACTCAGAGGGCCACTCAGAGGCGGTGCAGGCTGACAGGGAGCCCCACCCTAAGGTGGGTGGTCTTGACCGGTATGGGCCCACCAACTTCTTCGAAATTCTTCGCACCGGATCGGCAAACCAAAAAGTACACGAAGGCAACGATCGGCAGTGACCCGACAGGAGAATATCAAATTCATTAGGGTTCCCTACGGCGTAGTCTTACTACGCAAGAACCCATACTCGCCTCGCGCTCACCATAAGATGACTCTAGGAAGAGATAGCGAAGACATTTGAGGGTAGCGTACATTAATGCTATTCCATATGGCATCGTAGTCTAGTGGGCACCAACGTTTAACGATTGCTATTCGGGCTATTGGCGTATTCGGTCATTCTTTGTAGAATCGTAAACACGGGCGAGCGGAACAGGCTATCCTGCACGTGTTTTACCATCCTCGTTAAACTAGGCGTTTCAAATAAATCAGAACGCGTTTATAATAATATGTGCATATATTCCCTTGAAATTCGTTTACATATGTTACGTCGGGCGACACTCTACCTGGACCAGGCCACACACCGCGGGCCAGACGGAAACCAGATGTCCGCTCATCCTTGCTGCATACCCTCAATAGTCTTAAGGACCCATCGTAAATCTAAGGAATTTACTAGCTAAGGTCCTTCAGACCCAACTAACAGCTTTTTCTAAATCGCTTCTTTTAAGAGTATTGTCTACTACGGCTTGACACGGGAAAGTTAGTTTTCTCACGTATGAGGCCTCCCACTAACCACTTTCTATCGAGGGCGGCTAAGGCCCTTCCTAGTCCACCAACCTTCGTTTAACCAATTAACAACAAAGTCTATTTCCCTCATTCTCTTAGCCAAAATCACCACCAACAATTCCGGTCCCGCGTGCTAGACACACCCATCCTTAGCTTTCCTCCGCCACAGCATCGGCTTCGAACACGACTGATTTTCCATCCTTCGTACAGTCAACAACCTTTGACCGGGTATACACCCGTAGATCAGTCACTCACTCATCTTGTACATACGCACCAGCGTACTATCCTTACGCTTTAAAAAGTCTCGATTGCATGAAGTTACATTTCGAGGCAGTCAAGTAAAATTTCGCGTGCAATCGCACTGTAATATATATCATACATATGGGCCGGATTCAATGAGATAGTACAGATAGTTTTTTGCGAATACCTCGGAAAGTAGGACTGTGCAGAGGTTACATATATAAGACAAATACGTTCAGAGTCATGGTCCCGACAGTATATTCAAAAAGCATAAAAGTCGGTGATGAGGGCAAACTTCTAAATAATTATAAGTTTTATTCAGTAATGAAAGTAAGATGGATAAAAATCGTGGATCACAAATTAATCATGACGTGAAATATTGTCTGCAGTTAATTTGTTCCTCTTTTTTTATCGTTTTTATAAATAAACACGCATACAGAACAGTTACAACATCAACAGAAACATTATTTGCAATCTGTCAGCTACTATATTAAAATGAAATTTAGGTTTTATTATAACAAAAACGTTATCGCGAGGAAAATAAATTTCATGTCAAATATATATGTATAAAAAAAAATCATTGATCATCATTGAGCGTCTTTTCATTGATCCATTATCATTTAAAAGGAAAGATTTTCTTTTTTCCCCTAAAAAATAATATAATAAACAATTAATTTTTCTTTCTGAGGCAACTAAATTTAATTATTGCGCGATTTTATTATTCTTATACTTGTCTATTTCAGATAAAAAAGTATGAAAATTTCCCGTAGAACTGTGCAATGAAATAGACTCTTATAGCGTAGAACCACAGCGAGTATATCTCATTTGTTATGAAACGAAATAAGTTCTTGCATATGCTAGCGTGGAGCACCTTTAACATTTGGTCGCGTGGTGCAGTATGTACCGTGGAACAACTAGAACAATGGGCGTTTTTCTCTCTGTTAATACCACAGACATGAATTTTTTAGAAATATTTTCACAGACGGGGGATTGAAAAGAGTCTAAATGTTTTTTGTCAATAAAACAAAGTCGATTAAAGAGAAAATAAATATGCCTATTGTAAAATATATATAAAGTAGAAAAATTAGTAAATAACTTCAAATTCCTTCATTGAGCATGGGTTGTAAACTAAATTTTGTAATTTTGATTAGCGGGAGGCTGAGAATTTCATCTATAAAAAGTAGTTTACGGATATAAATAAATTAAATTAATAGTTCTTTATAATTTGCCTATGAAGTTACAGTTTTTATCTTTCTCTATCATGTTAACAATATAATTCAAGATTTTTGAGAATGTTAAAAAATGAGAGCCACAAAAAATTTCCGTTTCTTTAGAATAACTCTGTTATGTCACGTGAGATGGTCCGTGCGACGTCCTTCATTGCCTGGCAACCTACGGTCCACATACCGTCATTCCGACCCTCAATAAACTTAAGGACCCACCATAAACTTCAACTTTTTAACTTAATTGTTTTAACACATGTTTTTTTTCTAACATTGGATAAATACAGCTTGTCAGAAAAGGAGACACCAGCCAGGGAGAGAGAAATGGAGGTAATGATAGAAAAAATAGAGAAAATGGAAAGAGGATTCGGAGCAATGATAAAGGAAATAAAAGGGATATTCGAAAAGCAAGTGGAGGAGATGAAGAAGGAAATGAAAGAGGAAAGGGCAAGTAGTGAGACAGAGAGAGCCAGAGGGAGAGAAGGGTGGGAAAGGGAAAAGAAGGAACTATTGGGCAGAATTAGAAGAATCGAGGAGGAGAAGGACAGAGCAGAAGGAGAGAAAAGAAGAAGGAACATAGTAATCAAAAGAGTAGACTGGAACGAAGGAAGCAATGAAGGGACAGTAAAGGAGTTCATAAGAGAAAAAATGAAAATAGGGGCAGAAATAGAAAGAACACATAGGATAAGAGTGGGGGACAAAAACACAATAATAGTGGCGATGATGAAATCAATGGAGGAAAAAATAAGGGTAATGAAGGAGAAAGGCAAATTGGAAAAGAGAATATACATAGATGACGATCTGACAAGAAAGGAAAGGGAGGTACAGCAACAAATAAAAAGAATAGCCAGTTTTCTTTCTTTTTATTATTTATTTATTTACATTTTACAATTTGTCCAGTAGGACATTTGGCAAAATATTATAGCTTAGTGATATAGCAATATAGCATGTGGATGGCTACCTCCAGTGGGATACCATCTTCGAATTTGATTGATTTATTTCTTTAGTGTGGTGAGTGTTTGTATGTTAGGTTATGTCCTTTGTGAGATCTGTTGGGTGTTTCCTTTTTAGTCTGTAGCGGCACGCGAGCAGGATAAATTCAAATCTTATTGTTGTTTTGTTTCGGAGTATCATGACCGTTAGGTCACAGATATTGCAAGGTGTAATAAACTCCGAGCAAAACAATGTCGCCGTTACTTTCAACCGTCAAACGCAGTCGAGTTCAAACTTTCCGACTGTCCCTCGACCAGTATAAATAAACAAGCGAAATGACGAGCGAGAGAGTTCAGCGATCGCAGAGTAAGCATATCGACGCATCAAAGTGTATACGAAGTTTCTCGACACGCGCGTATTTATTCCGATAAAATATTATACCAGGGCTTGCGCTTTGTATCAAAGCATTACTTTAATAAAGTGCTCATGACTTATCATCGGCGTTGACTTTTTGGGCCATTACGGGTTACTCGTCGACCCGCGAAACAGGCGACTCCTGGACAAGACTACCCAGCTGTTTACGAGGGGATCCGCAGCTGAAACCGACGTAGGATCCATTAGGACCATCGACAAGGAATCCCCGTACCATCGCTTATTAGCAGAATTCCCGGCGTTGACCCGACCACCCGTCTTCAGGCGAAGTACGATTAAGCATGGAGTGCAGCATCATATCTTTTGGTTATATGGCTCATTGCTGCTGTTCCCCATAGTGCTATTCCGTACGTCCAGATTGGTTTTATGACCATTTTATATATTTTTAGTTTGTTCTCTATGCTTAGTTTGGATTTTCGACTTGTTAGCCAGTACATTTGTCTCCTTGCCATCTGTATTTTGTCTATTGTTGCTTTAATATGCTGTTTCCATGTGAGTCGTGAATCTAAGTGGAGTCCTAGGTATTTGACTTGCCTTGTTTGTGTTATGCGTGTGCCGTTTAGTACAATGTTTGGTGGTTTCTGTTTTCGCAGTGTGAATGTAATGTGTTTGCATCTTTCGGGGTTTGCTTTGATTTGTTTTGCTTGAAGCCACTTTTCTATTTTTGTGATATGTTCTTGTAGTAATGTAACTGCTGTTGCAGGGTTAGTGTGCCTGACTAGTACAGCTGTGTCA
>NT_177702.1:56586-57373 GCF_000188095.3 Bombus impatiens | reverse complement strand
GTAGTATTTCATTGACGAGTCTGTGCGTTTGTTCTATTGTGGAGTGTTTGTTTCTGAATCCGAATTGGTGATCCGGTATTAACTGGTTCTTCTCTATTATTGGTTTTATCCGGTCATAGATTATTTTCACTAGTATCTTGGAGAACACCAGAAGTAGTGAGATTGGTCGGTAGGATTTGGTTTCGTGTGGGTCCTTGCCTGGGTTGGGTATCATTATGATTTGTGCCAGTTTCCAAGCTTTTGGAAAGTATTGTATTCTTAGTATCGCGTTTACTATTATTGTGATTTGTCTTATCGCTTTTGGCGGAAGGTTTTTCAAGATTTTGCCGTTAATTAGGTCGATTCCTGGTGCTTTATTGTTTTTTGTTTTCTCGATTATGTTTCTGATTTCTTGTGTTGTTGTTTTGGGTATGGTATAGTGATTGTCAGTTGGTGTACTAGTTAGTTGGTGTACTAGTAGTTAGCGCATCCTCGTCCGTATGACTATTGTGGTTGCTGTTGTTGATGTTATGTGGAGTGAATGTGTTGCATAGGTGGTTGGAGAATTCTTCAGCTTGCTCTTCGTTGCTTCTTGCCCATGTGTTGTCTGTTCTTCTGATTGCTAGTACCATTTTTGTTGTCTTCTTTATTCTTTTTGTGGCTTTCCATAGGGAGTAGTTGTAGTTCTCGTGAGCAGATAGTGACTCGATGAATTTTGTGAACTCGTTGTTATTGTGCTCTTTTATTTTGTTTTTTTTTTCTTTTGTGAGTTTGTTTAAATGTTTTTGTTTTCTTTTGTTCTTTGTTT
>NT_177702.1:55751-56172 GCF_000188095.3 Bombus impatiens | reverse complement strand
AAGTCTAGCAGGTCAGGTATTTTGCTCAGGTCTGTCGGCCAGTATGTCGGTCTTCCTGTGGATAATATATTGAGGTTATAATTTCTGATGTATTTTTCCAAGCTTCTGCCTCGAGGTAACTTTTCCACGGTTCTACCTCGAGGTGTGGTGATTCTTGATCCCCATAGTGTGTGCTTTGAGTTATGGTCTCCAGCTGCAATATACTTGTCACCTAAGTGTTGAAAGTACTCTTCCCACATTTGCGATATAATTTTGTGTCGCGGCGGTACGTATACTGCTGACAACTGCAGTTGGTTGCTGTTAGTCTGTACGGTAACGGTGGTTGCTTGTTTATGTTCCTTACTGTTCTGGCTGTGTAGATGATGTTTAATGTCGTTTTTTATTACTACTGCCGTCCCTCCGTGTGCTTTCCCTGAGGGAT